>NC_057394.1:41928803-42148585 GCF_019320065.1 Cervus canadensis | reverse complement strand
GCAGGTGATTCCTCCAGTTCCATTCTTCTTTCTCAAGATTGCTTTGGCTATTCGAGGTTTTTTGTATTTCCATACAAATTGTGAAGTTATTTGTTCTAGTTCTGTGAAAAATACCGTTGGTAGCTTGATAGGGATTGCATTGAATCTATAGATTGCTTTGGGTAGAATAGCCATTTTTGACAATATTGATTCTTCCAATCCATGAACACAGTATTTTTCTCCATCTGTTTGTGTCCTCTTTGATTTTCTTCATCAGTGTTTAATAGTTTGTCAGATAGGTCTTTGTTCTTTAGGTAGATATACTCCTATAGATATTTTATTCTTTTTGTTGCAATGGTGAATGGTATTGTTTCTTTAATTTCTCTTTCTGTTTTTTCATTGTTAGTATATAGGAATGCAAGGGATTTCTGTGTGTTAATTTTATATCCTGCAACTTTACTATATTCATTGATTAGCTCTAGTAAAAGCTGGTTTTTTGAAAACAAAAATTGACAACAACCATTAGCAAGAGCTCAGTTAAGAAACAAAGAGAGAAGAAACCAAATTAACAAAATTAGAAATGAAAATGGAGAGATCACAACAGACAACACTGAAATACAAAGAATCATAAGAAACTACTACCAGCAGCTCTATGCCAATAAAATGGACAACTTGGAAGAAATGGACAAATTCTTAGAAAAGTATAACTTTCCAAAACTGAACCAGGAAGAAATAGAAGATCTTAACAGACCCATCACAAGCAAGGAAATCAAAACTGTAATCAGAAATCTTCCAGCAAACAAAAGCCCAGGACCTAATGGCTTCACAGCTGAATTCTATCAAAAATTTAGAGAAGAGCTAACACCTATCTTACTCAAACTCTTCCAGAAAATTGCAGATGAAGGTAAACTTCCAAACTCATTCTATGAGGCCACCATCACCCTAATTCCAAAACCAGACAAGATGCCACCAAAAAAAGAATACTACAGGCCAATATCACTGATGAATACAGATGCAAAAAACCTTAACAAAATTCTAGCAAACAGAATCCAACAACATATTTAAAAAATCATACATCATGGCCAAGTGGGCTCTATCCCAGGAATGCAAGGATTCTTTAATATCTGCAAATCAATTGATGTAATACACCACATTAACAAATTGAAAGATAAAAACCATATGATTATCTCAATAGATGCAGAAAAAGCCTTTGACAAAATTCAACATCCATTTATGATTAAAACTCTCCAGAAAGCAGAATAGAAGAACATACCTCAAACATAATAAAAAGCCATATATGACAAACCCACGAGCAAAGAATTACCTTCAATTGGGTGAAAAATTTCGAAAGCATCCCCCTGAAATCAGGAACAAGACAAGGGTGCCCACTCTCACCACTACTGTTCAACATAGTGTTGGAAGTTTTGGCCACAGCAATCAGAGCAGAAAAAGAAGTAAAAGGAATCCAGATAGGAAAAGAAGAAGTGAAACTCTCACTGTTTGCAGATGACATGATCCTCTACATAGAAAACCCTAAAGACTCTACCAGGAAATTACTAGAGCTAATCAATGAATATAGTAAAGTTGCAGAATATAAAATTAACACACAGAAATCCCTTGCATTCCTATACACTAACAATGAAAAAACAGAAAGAGAAATTAAGGAAACAATACCATTCACCATTGCAACAAAAAGAATAAAATACTTAGGAGTATATCTACCTAAAGGAACAAAAGACCTATACATAGAAAACTATAAAACACTGATGAAAGAAATCAAAGAGGACACAAACAGATGGAGAAACATACCGTGTTCATGGATTGGAAGAATCAATATTGTCAAAATGGCTATACTACCCAAAGCAATCTATAGATTCAATGCAATCCCTATCAAGCTACCAACGGTATTTTTCACAGAACTAGAACAAATAATTTCACAATTTGTGTGGAAATAATTTATGCTTTTGAGCTGTGGTGTTTGAGAAAGACTCTTAAGAGTCCTTTGGACTGCAAGGAGATCCAACCAGTCAATCCTAAAGGAAATCAGTCCTAAATATTCATTGGAAAGACTGATGTTGAAGCTGAAACTCCAATACTTTGGCCACCTGATGGAAGAGCTGACTTATCTGAAAAGACCCTGATGCTGGGCAAGATTAAAGGTGGGAGGAGAAGGGGACGACAGAGGATGAGATGGTTGGATGGCAATACTGCCAATGGACATGAGTTTGAGTAAACTCCAGGAGTTGATGATGGATAGGGAGGCCTGGTATGCTGCAGTCCACGGGGTCACAAAGAGTCAGACATGACTGAACTGAACTGAAACTCAAATGGTGAAAAGATTGAAATTACTGAAGGTGGAATGATATGCATTGACATACATAAACCTCAGGTTTCAAAAAAATTCAGCAATGACCTTTACAATGTGGTAATACATTCAGATTTGTAAATACACATACATATGATGAAAAAATAAACCAAAGAAGGAAATATACTGTTTTGGGATCATTAGTTATTTAATAAAATTATTCCACAACATACACAAATGATAAACGTCAAATTTAGAAATGTTTTTTTCCTGTACTTTTGGACAAAAGTCAGCCTTAAGACAAAATATGAAAGTAGAATATTTATGTCTATTCTTAAAAAGAAAATCAAGATCTGAAATACACATGACAAACACTTGAAAATGTGTAATGCTGATGCAGTTAGTCATTGTATTAAACTTTATAAAATTTGATGCTTTTTTAACATTTTCATAAAGTAAATCATACCAACACAATATAATCCTGTAGCTAGAAAGCTCAAGAAGAATAACAATTAGAAGATATCTTTATAAAAGATGGAGTCTTTTGTGTCTTTTCCAGGGGAGAACTTCAATAATGAAGGAAAAAGCACTCAATATTTAAATCTAATGCACTAAGAAGGTTCTCTGGACCTCAAAAAAATAAATAAATAAATAAATAAAATCCATCTTTCACAGAGAAGATAGTCACTAGGAATACTTAAATTAGATGGCTGAAGGAAAAAAGTAGTAAAAGTAAAGTCAGAAAAAAAAGGAAAAAAAATGAAAACTGACATTTGAAAAGGTAAGTAATAAACCCAAATGCTTAGCATTGTATGTAATAGCAATTCCATCAGGAGACAAGGAAATGGATGACAGAGAAACAAATACTCTGCAAATAGTAGAAGATACCCTGGAGCTAAAGAAAGACTTGAGTCTGAAGGTTGAAAGGACTCATCTCATGCTAGAAGGAATTGATGAGTAAAAGACACAAATCTTGGCAGATCTTAGAAAAATTCCTGACCTGGAAAAATTTTAAAGAGTAACATGTCCTGTTGGAGAATCAGGATGAAGTGCTTTACACATTGTTGATTGATAGATAAAATTGTTGTAGTATCTGTAAAGCAATCTGTCAAGGTCATTTAGAAATAAGAGGCACATACTTATTCTTTCTAGCATCTTGCACCTGGGAATCTATCAGGAAGAATTTAAAAAAAAAAAAAAAACAGCTAAGGATATAAATAAAATGTATTTATTGCAATACTCTTTCTAATTTGTTGTTTAGTTGCTAAGCCATGTCCCACTCTTTGTGACCTCATGAACTGTAACACACCAGGCTTTCTTGCTTCACTGTCTCCTGGAGTTTGCTCAAACTCGCATTGATTCAATCAGTGGTGCCATCCAACCATCTCATCCTCTGTTGCTCCCATCTCCTCTTGACCTCAGTCTTTCCCAGCATCAGGGTTTTTTCCAATGAGTTGGCTCTTCACATCAGGCAGCCAAAGTATTGGAGCTTCTGGTTCAGCACCAGTCTTTCCAATGAATATTCAGGGTTGATTTCCTTTAGGATTCACTGGCTTGATCTCCTTTCTGCCCAAGGGACTCTCAAGAGTCTTCTCCAGAACCACAGTTCTAAAACATTAGTTCTTTGGTGCTCAACCTTCTCTCATATTCATACATGGCTACTGGAAAAGCCATATCTTTGACTATGCAGACCTTTATCAGGAAAGTGGTGTCTCTGCTTTTTAATATACTGTCTATGTTTGTCATGTTTTTCTTCCAAAGAGCAAGTGTCTTTTAATTTCATGGCTGCAGACCCTGTCCACAGTCATTTTGGAACCCAAGATAATAAAATCCACCACTGTTTCCATATTTTCCCATCTGTTTGCCATGAAGTGATGGGACTGGATGTGATGATCTAAGTTTTTTTAATGCTGTGTGTTAAGCCAGGTTTTTCACTCTCTTTCACCCTCATCAAGATACTATTTAGTTCCTCCTCATTTTCTGTCATTAAAGTGGTATTATCTGCATATCTGAGATCGTTGATATCTCTCCCAGCATTCTTAATTCCTGCCAGGCTTTTTGCATGATGTACTCTGCATATAAGTTAAATAAGCCGTGTGATAATATACAGCCTTGACATACTTCTTTCTAAATTTTGAAACGGTCTGTTGTTTCATGTCCCATTAAATCCATCTACAGAGGAAAGACTGAAAATATATGGTACATCGACTCAATGGGATATTATGCAACCATTAAAAATAATTAGTAAAAAAAAAATTAGTCAAAATATACAAGCTAAGTGCAAAAAATTGTCCACAATATATTATTAAGCTGGAAAAAAGTAAGATGATAATTTTGTGTCATGTATATTTCATTTCTAGAAGGCAATTAATGACCAATAACCTTCTATATTAATATATATGTGCTTATGTTATGTCAATAGATGTTTAAAATGTATACATATTACTCATATAGGAAAATGATGAAATAGTGGAAGGAGGTACACTGAATTGTGAGTTACAATGGATTTAGAGAACTAAAATGATTGAATGAATGGTAGTTACAGAGGGGGAAAATGTCTTTGGAAAGAAAATATGCATGATATACTTTCAATGTATAATTGTATGTATCAAGAAATAGAAAATAATATAAATAATATTTAGCATTTATATAACTATGTGTCTAAGTGAAGGAATCTGAGGGAAAAAAAATTGGATCTAAATCTATTGCCACTTAAGGGTATTGATATTCTGTAAACAAAACGATTGCATAAAATAATGGTTTTATTTCAATAATATGAGAAACAAATGAAAATAACCAATTGATGAACATCATGATCATATATATTTGCATTAGCAAGGATAAACTCAGGACAAAAACATGAGTTATCACCAGGTAAGGTAAGGCGGGGACTCCTCCAGTGGCTCAGCGATAAAGATCTGCCTGCACTGCAGGAGCCGCAGGAGATGTGGGTTCCATTGCTAGGTTGGGAAGATCTCCTGGAGGAGGGAATAGCAACCCACTGCCGTATTCTTGCCTGGAGAATCCCATGGACGAGGGATCCTTGCTGACTATAGTGCATAGAGTCGCAAAGAGGGGGACATGACTGAAGTAATGTCGCACACATGCAGACAAGATAAGGTAGACCAGTAATGACTGGTTAGTTTTGTCATTATTCATCTTGTTATTAGATTCTCAAGCACTGAAACATGGTCCATCCCTTTTATAATTTGAAAAGCCTCATATAAGCTAATTAAAATTACTCAACAAATCATTTGAAGAGCTTTAACCCAAATGTTGTCAAATTCCATTGCAAAAAATTAGTTTAATTCATTTAAAATATGAGTATTGCAAGTGCAGAATCCTGGGAGGTCTTATGGCACAATGATTCTGTATTCAAGTTTTAAGGTCAAAGAAGCTGGGGCCAGACATGCTTCCTGTCTAATCTAGGAAAATTACCTAAAGTCTTTATGTACCAGTTCTCCTGTCTATAAAGTACAAATAGCAGTAGGAAAAATGAAAATAATACAAGATAAATATTAGTATTTCTGAAAATAACACACATAAGGCTCTCAAACAGCCTGACACATATTAAACACCAAATATAGGTTAATTATTCTAATTACGGAGGAAAAGAATCTGCAGTGGGAATAAAAAAGATGGATAAGTAACACAAGCTCTGTGATTAGTACTTGTGTGCTACAAAGAAGATTTATATATATCTTCCCTAGGATTTTCACAATTGGTTTGCCATCTCAAATATATGTAATATTAATATCATTTCATAAGAAAAAATACAGAAAGGCTGAGTGATTTAGCAAATTATTTAGTATATTATCTATCTCAAAATTCAGTTTTTTCAATTATTGGTCCAATGACCATGTGCCTGTGTGATCAGTTGCTCAGTCATGTCTGATTCTTTGTGACTCTATGGACTGTAGCCCTCCAGGTTCCTCTGTCCATGGGATTCCCCAGGTCAGAATACTGGAGTGGGTTGCTTTTTCCTCCTCCAGGGGATTTCTCCCCAGTGACCTCACCTAGAATGTTTTGAAAACCTTTAAAAAGTTAATTACTGATATATTTCTGAATGTGTATTATAAAATGTCTTCAACCTATTTTTAATTGGAAGATAATTGCCTTACAGTGTTGTATTGGTTTTTGAACTACATCAACACAAATCAGTCATCTCTCTCTGTTTGTTTATATATATCCTCTCCCTCTTGAGTCTGCATCTCATTACCCCCAACCAACCCTTTGAGGTTGTCACAGAGCACTAGGCTGGGCTTCCTGTGTTATATTAGCAGTTTCCTACTAGCTATCTATTTTACACATGGTAGTACATATATGTCAATGCTACTTTCTCTCTTCTGTACATTTAAATAAGGCAGTTTAATAAATAAATTTGGGCTTAATTTCAAAAATTCTTTGTATGACTAGCTAAAAAAATAATTTTAAATAACTGTTAAATAATAATTCTATAGTTTATCATTTGCTTATGGTAGCTGTCTGTTTTATAACATAATTTTTATTGAATGATTTTGTTGATTTTATACAGTATTATCTTCATAAATATAGATTATTTTCAAATATTGTCTGTAATAATAACTTGTCAAGGCAGTTTAATAACAATTGGGAAAATAAATATATATTTGGCTTTGCTCATGTTTTCATCTTATCTAGATAAGGCAAATACAATCTGATTTAATGCTTAATCTTGTACAAATCTACTCTGGTCACACAGAAGAGGGCGGGGTCCTTTTTTCATGCCCTCAGCTGGCATTTCTGTGGTTGCACTGGTTCTCTTGTGTCTTAATCCCTGTAGCACTTAAACCTCTGATACAAATTCTACCTATGTTAGAATCTGATTATAAACTGACCCATGAGTTTTTATAATTTTATGTAAAGTATTTAATCTTAATCAAGTAGTAAAATAATTAAAATCAGGAATTATTTCTTTTATTTCTTTCAGATCTCTCCAGTTTAGAATACAGTACATGATAAAATAGTTTTTATACTGTAACTTAAAGAGGAAAAAATTGTTCTTTAGATGCATACATTCTAGTTAAATACAAAACTGATGCTGGTATTATAACTATGTCTAGAAAATGCGCTTTTATCTTTCTTTGCATTTAGGTAAAAACAAACAAACAAGCTACTAAATAATTAGGAAATTGTTTTAAGAGTCTTAATCAAGTGTAGTTAATATAAAGATACAGGAAAAGCAAGAGGTTCACAGCATGTAAAATGTCCCAGTTTCAAAATACTAGAGGAAAAAAAAAAGACATTCTTAGACTTGCAATTAAATTGTAAATCTTTGGGGATGTATTACAATTTCCTATTTGGCTCACAATGACTAGAAATTAAGATTTTTTCTATATCTAAGGAAAAATGCTACACTTCAACCTTTCTCCACTCTTTTCTTAAAGCCAGCAAGCCTGGCATAATTATAGGAGAAAATTCAGCATGAACAACTAAGCCATTTGAAATTGTGTTTATCATGAAGTGCTTTTGGTGACATCACAATAAAATAATTTACCAATCGCTTGAGTGCAACAGCTCAGAGATTACTTATAAATAGTTATAGATAGATTTTTTTCTTTTTTTCAGAAAACCCCTGTCATATATGCATCTGGACATACACAGGGGTCAGGGGACTGAAGCATAGAGTTCTATTGACATTGGTTACCCCTGTGTGGTCTTCCTTTTTCTTTCTCTCTGTCTTTCTCAAAATAGGGAGCTTTGCACCATCCAATCTTACTCATGAAAATAAATATAATATAGGAATAGTAGCTGATATATTTTTAGTATTTGCCATTTTAAAAATTCCTTGCATGTGTTAAGCTATCCAGGTCTCTATCCTTCAACTTGTATTCTAGATCATTTAGAACATCTCTGAATTAATATTCTGTTCTATTTCTACATCAATCCTTCTCTCTCTAATATAACATCACATAAGAACATGTTGCTTCTCTCTTCAAAAGTATTGTTTTCTTGAGGCCTTTAAACTCTATATCTATGGGCACATTTCTCTGCTACTCTTGACAACAAAATGCCTTAACAAGATAGATAGATAGATAGATAGATGGATAACCACACGTCTCCCTTTTTATCTCTTTGCTCAAATGATCTTCATTGTATATTTAAAAATAATGAACATTTTGCTTGTTTTTAACTAGACTCTCATCAACATTTATCCTTGATGCACATTTTTCATTTGGCTGCTAGGACACGACACTCTACTGGTTTGCCTCTGGCCCATCTGTTTGCTTCGTCTTTTGGCCGTTCTTCCTCCTCATCTTCCAGAACTATAAATATTACCAAACTCTCTTCTCTTTTTACACTCATTCATTCATTGTATTGTGATCTCTTTTAGCCTCATGGCTTTAATAACATATATAAGCTCTCAATATTATTCCCAGATCAGGTCTTTCTTAAAATCTGGACTGATTCTATATGGATTTGATGATCATGAACGAACAGATGGAAAGGAAGATGTGATAAGTGGAAGAGTGAACTGCATTTGTAGCATCATGACTTTGTTTATCTCTCCCAACCCTGACTCATCAGTCTCATCTATCTCTCCAACCCTGTCTTGTCACTCTCACCTTTGTTCACCACATTCTGGTTGTCTCTAAGAATACAATTCAGATCCTTTGCAAAGACTATGCCTTCCAGAGCGGGTTCTCTGTCCTTTACCACCACTAATGCTTACCTGGATCTTTCAGGTCACTTTCACTAGACACTCTTTAAAAATTCTGTTTCTGATTACCCTAAATATGTTCTATGTTATCCTGTCATTATAGCAGTATCATTTTATCATTGTATCACAATATATTTCACATATCTATTTACTTATTTGATTTTATTTTTCTACCTCAGTAGGGTAAAAATTCAGTGAGGACAGAAAACATGACTGTTTTATTCACAAAGTACACCCAGTTCTTGGAATACAGTAATGGTCAAAAAATATATTTTTACTGTGTGAATGAACATAGTGACATGGACAAAAATGTATATGTAGGTTTAAAAAAAGAAGAAGAAGAAGAAGAAAAGCTAAATGAGGTAATAGAAAAACCAAGAGATGTGGTATTGTATTATGGAAAATAAAAGTTTTAAGAGAGACAAAATTGTAAAAAATAGCATATGCTGCATAGATAAGGAAAGCAAAAATTTATGTGTCCCACGGCTATGGTGACAAAGAGTTCAAAGTGCCACCTTCAAGGCAATATTTTAACTTTTCATATTCCAGGGTCTTCGGAAGTTAATGAAAGAAAATGAAGTGCAGAAAGAAATTGAGTATAGAAAACTTTTTGAGTTTGTTTTTTTTTTTTTTTCTTGTTTGCACATGAAGTTGAGGAGCAAATTAGAGCAGAGAGAGTAATAACTGAAAAGGGATGTGGTTATCACAACAGGTTTTGTTCTATTTAATGATTTTAAGGTAATATGTACTTAGACCACTATTATTCTGAGCTTATTTATTCTCTTTTGGGTAGAATTGCAACAGTCTGATGGAAGAAGAAAGCAAGTCCATAACAAGTGTTATTTAATTTAATGACAGAGGAATATTCCTATTTTTTGTTATATAATAACTTAATTTTTTTTACTTTATATTGGTGTACAGTCGATTAACAGTGCTGCATTAGTTTCAAGTGTAAGGCAAAGCAATTCAGATATATATAAAACTTCTTTTTCAAGTTCTTTTCCCATTAATGTTGCTACATAATATTGAACACAGCTTTTTGTGCTATATAGTAGGTCTTTGTTGGTTATCCATTTTAAATATCACAGGCATATTTCAAATGATGTCATGATTATAAAATATTTTAGGTAGAATATTATATTTTAAATACATAAATTTTGCCAGAACTTTGTAAATAGAAATTTTATGTAAGCCTCTAGCTTATAACAGGGTTTTAGAAAAGATTTTTCAGTTACATAAGTTGGTAGTAATGCTTGGTTTTAGTACTAAATTGAAAAATTTAAAGAATCATCTTTTTCTTTCTTTGAATTTAACTCTTCATTGTGATAAATTGAGATGTATACATAGATTATTGCCTTTTCAACCTTTCTTTTCTGATACTTTCTATGTGGGTTAGTCATTCAGCTGTGTCCAACTCTTTGAGACTCCATGAACTCTAGGAGACTCCTGCCAGGCTTCTCTGTCCATGGATTCTGCAGGCAAGAATATTGGAATAGGTAGCCATTCTTTTTTCCAGGGTATTTTCCTGACCGAGAGATTGAACTCAAATCTCCAGCACCACAGGCAGATTCTTTACCATCTGAGCCACCAAGGGAGCCCAGAAAATAAATAAATACCAAGTATGGAGGATACTGTGCTATAGGGAAGAGATGATAAAAGTTCTGTTTGTTTAAAAGTTCATGCAAAAAGTTGTTAGAGAGTAAAACTATGCTGAGTCAAAATAGTGGTAGAAGGAGTATTAATTTAAAATCCCCAGACAAATTAAATCTTGCTAGAAAAAAAATTGTATATGTGATTTGAAATACAGTTTCACTAAGACTTTCATTTGAAGTCATACAGGCACAGATTTATTAAAGTAAAATTTCCTTATTTTAAAACTTAGAGATTATTTTCATATGTTTCAAAAATTAGATTTAATTAACTATTTCTAAAATAAGCTATATTGATCCCCAGAATCAACTTTTAGAAGCACGTGTATTAATTGAAAAGTCTTAAAAATTGGAAATAAATTATATACCCAAATCTAATAAAGCTGAGTATACTTACTTATTTTAAGCAATAAGTAAGGAAACAAATATATTTATTATACACATTATAAATATATTATATATATATTATATAATATATAATTATATTATATAATAGATAATATATATATTATATAGATAATATATATATATTTATCACTTGGTATATGCTAGGCAATGTTCTAAGCACTTTTAATTTTACTAGCACTTAATTTATGGTTGCCTTGACTTTATTCTCCTATACCTCAGAATAGTTATTGCATAAATTGAACATTTCCTGGGCACACCAAGTATAATTCCTGTTTTATTCTTGTAAAGAAAAGTATTAACAATAAAAAGGAGATACATGGTATCAGTTTGTTATCTATTCCTCCTGTGTTTATTGTACCTCTTTCCTTATATCTATGAAAAATTATTTCAAGCCAGCTAATAGCAAGAAAAAAAAGTTTTAATAATATTCTGGGAACTATCTGTAAATTCAAACATGCACAATGCCTGCTGCGTGAAAATGAGTGCAGACACTGCATACTGCAAAGACAGCAAAATTATCTGTACTCATCAGGAAAAAATTATGATTTGCCATGTAAAATAGAATTTGAATAATTATATACACTGATGGCATCACAGTAGCATAAAACTAGAAATTAATTGCAAAAGAAAGTGAAAAATTCACAAATATATTGAGATTAAACAACATGCTACTGAATAATCAATAGGTCAAAAAAGAAATCAAAAGAGAATGCCTTGGAAAAAATGAAAATGCAACATACTAAAGTTTATGGAATACAGCAAAGGAAGTTCTAAGAGGGAAGTTCATACTGATAAATGCCAACCTTACGAAACAAGAACAGTCTTAAATAAACAACCTAATTTCACACCTCAAGGAACTAGAAAATGTAGAACAAATGAAGTCCAAATTTAGTGGAAGAAAAGAAATAACAAAGATTAGAGCACAAGGAAATATAATAGAGACTAAAAAGACAATAGAAAAGATCAACAAGTCTGTACTCACTGAGCCATCGGGGATGCCTCTCAGTTCCCTACGCTTGTGTGTGTGTGTTTGTGTGCATGTGAGTGTGTGTGTGTTAGTCACCCAGTCATGTCTGACTCTGCAGCCCCATAAACTGTAGCCCGCCAGGCTCCTCTGTCCATGGAATTCACCAGGCAAGAATACTGGAGTGGGTTGCCATTGCCTTCTCCAGGGGATCTTCCCAACCCAGGGATGGAACCCTGGTCTCCTGCATTGCGGGTAGATTCTTTACCATCTGAGTTCCCAGGAAAGCCCCTCAGTTCCCTGATCAGGGATTAAACTATGGCCATGGTGGTCAAAGTGCCAAATCTTAACCATTAGAACACCAGGGGCTGTGGCTGGTAGCAGAGCCTTGGCTCTTGTTTGCTTTGAAGAAAGAATTTAGCAGAGATGGAAAGTAGTGAGGTAAGGAAAACATTTATCAGGAGAGGAGATATGTGTGGAGAAAGCACAAGTGTCCTTGGAGAGAGAGTCACACACTTTTGGAGTGGTTTACATCACTCATATAAGGGCAGTTCTTCCAGTTTCCTCTGACACATCACTTTGTTTTGCTGGTCTTTGAGTCCATATTTTACCTGGCTCAGGGCAACCACTGTGTGTGCGCACACACCTTTGAGCCAAGACAGATTCCCCACCCCTTCCCCTGAGGATCCTTTCTGCACATGTGTAGCTTGGAGGGATGGAGGGGTCTCCTTTACTTCAAGAAGAGAAATATGTGGTCACCTTATCTTTTACCTAAGCAGGGCTTAGTCCCTCCGTATTCCTGCTGTTCCCATTATCTTGAGGTCCACAGGAGACAGAGTCCAGCTATTTATTCTGTTCCTTGTATTATTTTTATTTTTGAAGCATAAGTAAGGGGCTAGCTGTAAATGTCTAACCTGGGGCCCATCTATTGCCTGCCTCAGGTTTTGCTGATACTTCAGTACCAGAGACTTAGAAATCTAAATTTCACTTCCGCTCATATGTCTCAGTGTTGACTGAAATCAATTTCCAAAAAATACACTTTTAATTCCCTCGCAATTTTTCTCATCAAAGTGAATAGCACCAACATATATACAATCATTGAGTTGAAAATAAAAGGTTCCTAAGCTCTAAAAAGCATTCTAATTACTAATTGTGTCTTCATTATATGTTGTATACATCATACCCTGTATACATCATTGTACTATTAATATTAACAATTATTAATATTATAGTTATAGAAAGTATGAATCACAGACTTCACAAAGAGGTATCAAAGTCCAATGTTTGACTATAAAATATTATACAGTTTGATTTAATTTATAATCAGTTCCCTCCATACAGGATGATGGATAATATTCTTGTGTTTACCTCCCTGCTTCTGAAAAAGTTAAGTTGATTTTGTGGGGAACAGCAGACTTCTCTACTTATCCTGTATTTTACAGGTTACATCAGTACCTCCCAGAAATAACCAAGTTGTCCAACACCACACTGGTCATGGCTCCCGTTAAATCTTTGCTTCTTCTATGCCTCACTTGAGAGCAGAAACTCTCTGTAGGAACTGTCCATGGATCTATCTGCCCAGTTACATTTATACACTCATTTTCTCTCCAGGTGCCTGACATTTCTCAGACGGTACTGGCAGCACTGTCTTAAGAAGCCTCATTTCCTTCACTTTTCTCTTCCGCCATCCTACTCAGGAAAGTTACTTTCTGGTAATGAAGTGATGGTGTCACATCCACACACTGATTCTGCCAGAGACTTTTGTCATATACCTTGAGTCATTTTTCTTTAACCTATTCCGCAAGAACATTAAACTTCTCTAAAGGGTTTAGATGTTTAAAGTGAAAAGCCAGAAAGATATTATGGCTATTTCAGCTTTATGTCTTTTCACTGTTTCTTTTTAAAGGGAAAGAGAGCTGCTGCTGATTAAATAGGAAGAATTGAAAAATTAAGTAATAAGAAAAAAACCTCAACAAGTATGTCAAATATTATCTCACCATGCCATATTTTTTTTAATTTCCTGCATATTGTCTGCATTTCTTACTAATTCAAAACTCAGTGAAAGCAAGAACCACATATTACTCTTTGCCTATATACCCCTATTGATGCCAGTGTCAAAGATATTAAGAATAAAAATATATTTTTATGAATAATATTAATGAATACTGACTATAGGAGATACTTACCTGTCTTCTTCTTCATATGCAGACACAATTCCCATGAGTGGCTGTTGCAAAATTGCTTATCCCTATGGGCAAATAAAGAACAGACTTCAGATCAAAGATAAAGAGGGCATTGCTCTGATTCAAAACTCTTCATAAAGATTATCAAATCCCTTGGAGTTACATTTAAAAAAAAAGAAACATTATTCAGAGTTCAGATTTAGATTCAAATGAGAAGTTTTAGGAAACTAACAATCAAAAGCAGAGTAGGCAGCTATCTTAATATCCTCTGGAGGCCTTTGGCTTGTTTTATTGCAGATTTAATCTTTTGGATGTGTTATTGGGCAGGGACCAAAGCCAAACGTGTTTAACTAGCACAGCTTTGCAGTTATTCCAGAATTGCTCAATTGAATGTGTTATTACAGTTACAAAATGATGTTTTAACTCTGCTAAAGTGAGTGCATTTTTTTTCTTAGAAACCATATATGTGTTTAGAATTATAAAGCACAATATTTATATTTGAATAAGAAAATTAGTTGCTAGATCTAGCTATTCAGAACATTAGTTCACAAATTTTTATATTTTAATGTTTCATGGATCACTTCATGGTTATAACACCCTTGAAAGCTAAACTCTTTTATTTTTATTTTTTGGGTAGATAATATTCTTGATTACTTACATTAAAGCTTTACTGATTCATTTTCAACTTTAAATACTAAATATATATTCCAAAGACTGCTATAATGTCTTCAGTGGTGTGTGACAGGCTGTTGCTTCATTTATTTAATAAATAGCTATTATATGCCTAGTGTATGGAACTCAGACTAAAAATAATTACTGTACCTCCTTGAAACATCCATATAGTTATTATCTAGCCATCTCTCATTTGTTTTCCTAAGTGTTAAATGCTAAGCTAATTAAGTGATACTGAGTGAAATTTTTTTTTCTTGGTTTGTTACCTCTTTGCAGTAAATTGCATAGGGATAGTATAGGGGTAGACATAGTATAGCCTATAGGTCAAGTATAGTTGGCACTTGCTTTTTTTACATAAATTTTGTTTTTTATCATTTAAAAATTGAGATATAATTAACATATACCATTGTGTAATTTGAGATGCAGTGTTTTGGTTTGATACATTTATATATTGCAATACAATTACTCCAGTAGTGTTAGCTAACCCCTTCATCATGTTTCATAATTACTATTTATTTCTTTGTTGTTGAGAACAGTTGAGATTAGTCTGTTAGAAACTTTGAAGCATATAATAGGTTATTCTGCTGACTATAATTACTATGTTCGTGCCTTTATCTCCGGAAGTTATATATCAGTTGCAGATTTGTGCTCTTATACAGTATCTCCCCAGTTCCTCTATCCCCAGCTGCTGGTAACCACCATTCTACTGTCTTTTTTTTTTTATAACAATTTCAATCTTCTTTTTTTTTTCTTTTGATTCTAAATATTAGTGATATCATCCAATATTTGTCTTTTTCTTTTTTTATCTCACTTAGCATAGTGGCCTCAAGTTTCATCCTTGTCATTGAAAACGACACGTGTCCTTTCTCACTGCTGAATAATATTAATATTCCATTGTTTGTGTGTATTGTCTATCTATCTATCTATTATCTGTAAGTCACAAGTCACAACTTCTCAATTCATTCACCCTTTGATAAACACTTCTATTGTACATAATGCTGCAATGAACATGGGAATGCAGATTCTCTTGGAGATACTGACTTCAAATCCTTCAGAGATATACCCAAGAGTGAGATTGCTAGACCATATGATAGTTCTATTTTAAATCTATCTTGGAATTAAGCCATAAAAGCCTTCTTTATGTGTTGTTTATGGCTGCTTTTGTGTTACAGTTATAGACTTGAATAGATGCAACAAGAACAATCTGGCCCATGAGCCTAAAATATTCACTAATTGGTTCTTTAAAAATTTTTCGAATCACTGCTCTAACAGCATAATCAATTTAAAAATACAAATTTGCATGTTCCAGTGTAATGTTCTCCTTGCTGTAAGTAGAACAATCAGTGTATAATGTCACATGTTTTCTGAAACAGGGCATGGAAAGACCACAGGTATTAAAGGAAAATGGAGAGGGAGAGGAGTCACTGGCAAGAGGAGGAATCTTGAAGAGAAATGAACACTACGTGTAAATATAGGTAAAGATTACAGAGGAAGAAAGCAGGAGAACTATTTTATTTGTAGAGATTCAGAAGGAAGATTTATACAAAAGTAAATTGAAATTTAGGTCCATGTGTATTTTGTGGCCATATTGCAAAAGTGAGATATGCCCCTCTCACATGACCAAAATGCGGTCAAACATAAAGACTGATGATGCCCAAGAAGATAGGAACAGTTGTACTACTGACATGATGAGGTTCATGGGAGAAAGCAAACACTCTCTAAAGCTGATCCATGGGACCTCCCTGGTAGCTCAGCTGGCAAAGCTGATCCACATGGCTTGAGTAGCGAAGGTTAGGAGAATAGCTTGGGTTTTATTGTGATAAGGGGGTGGAGCTTGGGGAATCCGTGACTAGAGTGACACTTCAGCACACTAAAGGAAAGAGCGCCAGGGATTGCCTTATACTTTGTCCTTATGTGAGACAGATGGGGAGGGAGTCGGCCATTTGAAAGCCAACCTCTGGCAAATAACACAAATGGGATTGTTTCAGTGTTTTTCAGGCAATCATACTAGAGTATAAATTGGGAGGTTTGAGTCTCAGTTTTGTTTAAATAACTGGTATTTGTTCAAGTCGTTTGAACTGAGAAAAATGGAAATAATAAAACAAGGTCTCCTCATCTCATAAAACTATTATGATATTCTGATAAAATATTTGTAGAAGAAAACTGACCACTTAAAAGTACAGGGAAAGAAAAGTGTGCTATTATACATTAGAATTTTCTACTGTGTGTCTGGGGTTGCTTGTTTAAATATGCTATCTAATGCAAAAATTGGACTATGATTCTTTAGTGAAACTTTGTAAATGGCTCTATGCATTTTTGAAAGCAAATGCCAGCTTGCTTTTGTTTCATTTTAGCAGCAATTTTTCTGTAAGGAAAAAAATACTATTTTGAAATTACCTAGGTCGTCACCTCAGCAGGGAAAAAGAAAGGATGATGTCATAACCTTCTGGTTTTATTTTGACACAGTTATACCGTAAAATTCTTCAGTTCAGTTCAGTTCAGTCACCCAGTCATGTCCGACTCTTTGCAACCCCGTGAATCACAGCATGCCAGGCCTCCCTGTCCATCACCAACTCCTGGATTTACTCAAACTCATGTCCATCGAGTTGGTGATGTCATCCAGCCATCTCATCCTCTGCCGTCCCCTTCTCCTCCTGCCCTCAATCCCTCCCAGCATCAGGGTCTTTTCCAACGAGTCAACTCTTTGCATGAGGTGGCCAAATTATTGGAGTTTCAGCTTTAGCACCAGTCCTTCCAGTGAACACCCAGGACTGATCTCCTTCAGGATGGAATGGTTGGATCTCGTTGCAGTCGAAGGGACTCTCAAGAGTCTTCTCCAACACCACAGTTCAAAAGCATCAATTTTTCGGTGCTCAGCTGTCTTCGCAGTCCAACTTTCACATCCATACACGACCACTGGAAAAACCATAGCCTTGACCAGACGGACCTTTGTTGGCAAAGTAATGTCTCTGCTTTTTAATATGCTATCTAGGTTGGTCATAACTTTCCCTTCAAGGAGTAAGCGTCTTTTAATTTCATGGCTGCAGTCACCATTTGCAGTGATTTTGGAGCCCCCAAAAATAAAGTCTGACACTGCTTCCACTGTTTCCCCATCAATTTCCCATGAAGTGATGGGACCAGATGCCATGATCTGTTTCCTGAATGTTAAGCTTTAAGCCAACTTTTCACTCTCCTCTTTCACTTTCATCAAGAGGCTTTTTAGTTCCTCTTCACTCTCTGCCATAAGGGTGGTATCCTCTGCATATCTGAGGTTACTGATATTTCTCCCAGAAATCTTGATTCCAGCTTGTGCTTCTTCCAGCCCAGCATTTCTCATGATGTACTCTGCATATAAGTTAAATAAGCAGGGTGACAATATACAGCCTTGAGGTACTCCTTTTCCTATTTGGAACCAGTCTGTTGTTCCATGTCCAGTTCTAACTGTTGCTTCCTGACGTGCATACAGGTTTCTCAAGCGGTGGGTCAGGTGGTCTGTTATTTCAATCTCTTTCAGAATTTTCCACAGTTTATTGTGATCCACACAGTCAAAGGATTTGGCATAGTCAATAAAAGAGAAATAGATGTTTTTCTGGACCTCTTGCTTTTTCTATGATCCAGCGGATGTTGGCAATTTGATCTCCGGTTCCTCTGCTTTTTCTAAAACCAGCTTGAACATCTGGAAGTTCACATTTCACATGCTGCTGAAGCCTGGCTTGGAGAATTTTGAGCATTATTTTGCTAGCGTGAGATAAGTGCAATTGTGCAGTAGTTTGAGCATCCTTTGGCATTGCCAACAACAAATTATTAAGACTGCATCTATTGCCCAAGTCAAGCAGACACCATTAAAAAAAAAAGTCTTAACAGGAATGCCCTGCTGTTTTCAGGTGGAAATACGATAAATATCTTCTAATTGAAACATTTTGCAGATATTCTTATACTTTAATTTATGACTAAAAATATGCATTTCAACAGCAGCCCACTTGACATTTTCAAGTTGAAAAAGGATCTACGTTTCTAGCTTTTGGTTATAAAAAATGACAATAATAAGGGTGACTAAGAATTCTCTGCAACCAAATGTTGACCTCCAGGCTTACAAAAATGAAGTCAAAGAGATTCTCAGTAGTAAATCACCACAATGGATTTTTGCATATATTAAAAAGAAAAAAACAAAAGGAAACCCTGCTTACCTGATTTTAAGAGCAGGATACATTAAAATCTTAAGCATTTTAAAAATTCTACAAAATTATTTTTAACTTACCTATTTCATATATCCTTTATAACTCATCTTCTTAAGTTCTGATATAATTGAATAATAACAATGCCATTTCAGGGAACACATTTTATGCTTAATGTCTCTTTTTAATGGCTACCATAGAACAAGGAATGAACACATGAAGTATGATTTTTTAATTCCCAATGAAATCTAAACTACTAGACAATCTCATCCCAATAAGAAAAATAAATTTGAATTATTTTTGTCCCTAAAATTCTCTGATTGAAATCACATCTTGATTTTTTCTTTTTCTTTTTGACTGTTAGAAATTATGTTTGTCTTAATATTCTTGATAAATGTACTTCTTTACAGATATCTACCTCTCTGGGCATTGAATTAATGCACTATCATAAAAATTGTAAAAGACAAGGAAATCTTAAAGTTTTTTTAAAAAGAAAAATACTTTAAGATATATTGTATTTTTCTACACTGTTTTTAGCTTATCCATAATTCCCATCACTGTGTATGTCTTAATATATTCTAAAAACAAATTTCTTTTTTTCATTAAACAACAATGGTGGATAATTTTGCCCTTTAGCATTTTATCAGAGAAATTAAACATATTCATGACGCTTTCTCCTGGTCATATTGCAGACAGAACAGAAAGCATTATGTTATCTCAGGTTTCTGGTTATAGAAATAAATTAATCCATTCAAATCTTAATGCTTTTGGTTAACATACAGAAATAATGAAAATGTCACTGGCTGTAGTTTTCTGTGTAGATTTCATGACAGAAGTGCACTCTATTTTCTCTGCCACTTTTTACTCTACTTTTGATGGCTACTTTTGAGTGTGATGGCTACTTTTGAGTGTGATAGAGTGTGATAGAAGTTGTTTCTGTTATCTCTCCTAAAAAAGGTTCATACTTTTAAAAACAAAGTAAGATTTCACAGTAGATATGAAAGATTCTGTTCTAATACTTCATAACTCTATTTCATATATATTAAGGTTATAGTATTCATCTCGATGCTTTGGTGCATTTAAGAATAAACTAAAATAAAGGTGAAATACTTACTCCATAGAGAGATCAGTACGTGATCAGAATGTATTAGAAATAAGGTGGAGTTCTAGAAGCATTCCCATTAATATCTGCACAACATTAATATTCATTACATCATATACTTTACAAGCCATTGACTTTACAACCATTGCAACAATAATGAGGTTATATAGGACTATTGCTACAGCTGATGTTAAAAAATTTGATACTGAAAATTTTTATCTGTCATTTTGCATCTCAATATAAATAACTGTTAGGATGGTAGCAATTCCCAGATGACCTTTGAGAACATTTTATTATTAGTTCTGTTATTTAAACTTGTCTGTAACATATTATTCACCTACTAAAGTTCTGTTTGTTCACACAAGGTTTCAAAATGAGACATGCATTTAACCTTTGTTTTCACAATTTATAATTCATATATGTACTATGCACTATACCAAACACTCCAGATACAAAAATGAATAAGATGGATATAAATTCCTTTTCATAATAACATTTACAATTTTGTTGAAAACATAGGTGAGTTTAAAAAGTTAGTTGAGTGCACTAAATTCTATGTTGTAGGGAATAAGATGATTAATTGAAAGCAGGGAATACTGAAAATAGGCTGTTATAATAGAGTTACTAAATATAGCATACTGCCACCTGCCCCTCAGGTATTCTTGGCAGGCATTGTTAATTGATCATAGCATTCTGCTAAAATCCCAGTCATAACCTTGCAACTTTCAGCACAGTAATTCATACGGTGTTTGTAAATCAAAAACAGCTTAACAGCAAGTCATGCTTTTCACACTCTGGTAAAATATTTTCACCCAAAGTCTAGGAATAATATTACTTTTTTCTGAAAGAAAGAAAGGAAACAAGAAAGGAAGGAAGGAAGAAAAGGAACTAGGTTTTCCCCTTTCAGGCAATTATTTTTCCTCTCTGCAATTTGTCTTCAACATGTAGGATTTCTACATTTAACCAGCAAAGTTACACTATTGCATTAGTGTAACAATCTTTTTAACCTTAGTTTTATGTATAAGAGGAGGATATGAATAACAGCCATCTGATTGGGTTGTTCTGAGGCATAAATTTAAAAAAAAAGTAAAAACCCAAATTCTGGCTCATAGTAAGTACGTTCTATCAGATGCACTTTTTTAAAATATAAAATAATTTGAGTTTATATTGATTTACATACAGTTCTACAAGCACAGAAATTATTATAACTACTTTTATATAAATATAAATGTTTTTATATTGATATATGTGCACAGTATTATCTAGCTCTGTCCTCTGGGAGGTCAAGAAACAGGGACACCCCAAAAGCACTGAGCACACTCAGTGGCTATACTTGGTTTCTAAATGTAATTTTTAAATAAAAGGAACAAAGGCTATTAGTGAAATGGCTGATTGTGAGCCATGAACAAGAAAAAATGACAACAAAAGTCTGGGACACATTTTATTGCCAAAAAGCAAGTTCCAAGCATTCACAGAAGAGATCACTTTGAACTGTTTGGGCATTTTAAAGTGAGAGGAATGGAGATGGGCCACTCCATGCAGGAGAAGTGTGAAAATAATTGAGTGGGAAGGAGAGTTTGTGCAAAGTAACAGAATGTAGAAAAGGACTAAACACAACAAATATATGTCTCTTGTAACATCATTTATATAAGTTAAAAGTGGAAAATGATGCTGGAAAAAGCTGTTTCTCCTTCTCTTCTCTTACTACTATTATTTTTAATTAGATTTGCCTATTAATGTTTTAGAATATACAAGATTTTGTGAGTCTAACTGTTTAAGACTTGCAAAACTATATGAGAAAATGACTTTAAATATTTAGGAAAGAATATTTTGGAAATATTCCTAAAATATTTAGGAAAGAAAAATTTTGAATCAATTTGGGCAAATATACACAATTTACACAAATTTTAGGTGAGATTCAGGTTCACGTCCTCAGTCCAGTGATTTCTGTTGATTGTAAATGATAAGGTTCAGGTTAGAAAGAGATTTGAACACCAGATTTTTGAATTTTTTTTCTGTGGGAAGTTAGAATCCATTGTTTTAGAGCTATTAGTCTGGATTGCATGCACTTATTTGGAGAGAAATCTGGAATTTGGACTCTAAAAGTCACTCAATGATATCAAATGATATCAAAAAAATTATCGCTTTTTCCACATCCAGCCAACTAGGCCTTATAATAGTAGGCAATTCAAGCCCTTCTCTGTTCATTGTAGAGAATTTCAGAAGCCAGATTTAGGTAGGAACAGTTGAGAAGAAGAAATAAAAAAAGGAAGTTGTTAGAATATTGGGTGTAAGGATGTCATGGAGAACTGTGACATTAACAGAAATATACCTATTAAGAAGAAGAAATGTATCAAAGCAAGTTCTTCTATGACCCACCTCCTTGAATAATGGAAATAAAAACAAAAATAAACAAGTGGGACCTAACTAAACTTAAAAGATTTTGCACAGCAAAGGAAACTACAAACAAGGTGAAAAGACAACTCTCAGAATCAGATAAAGTAATAGCAAATGTAACAACTGGCAAAGAATTAATTTCCAAAATATACAAGAAGGTCATACAACTCAATACCAAAACAACAAATAACTCAATCAAAAAGTGGGGAAAAGACTTAAACAGGCATTTCTTCAAAGAAGACATACAGATGGTTAGCAAACACATGAAAAGATGCTCAACATTGCTCGTTATTAGAGAAATTCAAATCAAACCTACAATGAGATAACACCTCACACCAGTCAGAATGGACATCATCAAAAACTCTATAAACAATAAATGCTGGAGAGGCTGTGGAGAAAAGGGATCCCTCTTGTGTTTCTGGTGAGAATGTGAATTGAAACAGCCATAAGGAAGATTGATACAGCCATATGAAGATAGTGTGGAGAGTCCTTAAAAAACTAGAATTAGAATCACCATATGACCCAGCAGTCCCACTACTAGGCATATACCTTGAGGAAACAAAAATTGAAAAACACACATGTACCCCAATGTTCATTGCAGCACCATTTACAATAGCTAGAACATGGAAGCAACATAGATGTCCATCAACAGATGGATGGATAAAAAAGTTGTGGTACATATATACAATTGACTACTATTCAGCCATGAAAAGGAGTGCATTTGACTCAGTTCTAATGAGGTGGATGAACCTAGAGCCTATCATACAGAGTGAAGTAAGTCAGAAAGAGAAATATAGTAGCATATACTGACGCATATATATGGAAATCTATAAAGATGGTACTGATTAATTTATTTTAAGGGCAGTAATGGAGAAATAGACATAGAGAACAGACCTTTGGACATTAGGGAGTAGAGGAGGGAGAGGGTGAGATGTATGGAGAGAGTAACATGGAAACTTACAATACCATATGTAAAATAGAAAGCCAATGAGAATTTGCTGAATGCCTCGGGGAACTCAAGCAGTGGCTTTGTAACAACCTAGAAGCATGAGATGGGGAAGAAGATGGGAAGGAGGTTCAGAAGGGAAGGAACATTGGTGTACCTATGGTTGATTTTTGTTGATGGTTAATAGAAAAACAAAATCCTATAAAGCAATTATTATTCAATTAAAATAAATTAAATTACCCCCCCCCAAAAAAAAAAAAGAAGAAGAAGAAATGTCTTACAGATTCATACTTTTGGAGGTGTGCATGAGAGCAGCAGATGGTTCTTGGTGACCACAGATATTTTCTGTGGGGCATATTAGCACACATTTGGGATGACTTCAAACATGAGACACCACTTTTTAAAACATTCTAACAGATCATAAAGAATATAATTTTGGAAAGTTAAATATACTTGGCAAAGCAGCAGCTGCATGAAGACATTGTTGTTCAGTTGTTTAGATCTATCCTACCCTTTGCAACACTATGAAGTGCAGCACCCCAGGCTTCCTGCCCTTCACTATCTCCCAGAATTTGCTCAAACTCATGACCATTGAGTCAATGATGCCATCCAACCATCTCATCCTCTTTTTTCCCCCATTCTCCATTTGCCCTTATTCTCTTCTATTATCAGAGTCTTTTCCATTGAGTCCACCCTTCGCATCAGGTGGCCAAAATATTGAAGCTTCAGCTTCAGCCCTTCCAATGAATATTCAGGGCTGATTTCCTTGAAGATTGATCGATTTCATATCCTTGCTATCCAAGGGATGCTCAAGAGTCTTTTCCAGTGCCACTGATTTAAAACATCAATTCTTCAGCACTCAGCCTTCTTTATGGTCCAAATCTCACATCCATACATGATAAACGGAAAAACCATCGATTTGACTAGATATACCTTTGTTGGTAAAGTGATGACTGTGCTTTTTAATATGCTGTCTAGGTTTGTCATTTATAGCTTTTCTTCCAAGGAGCAATGTCTTTTAATTATGTGGAACCAAAGAAAATAAAATCTGTCATTCTTTCCACTTTTTCTCCAGCTATTTGCCATGAAATGATGAGTCTGTGTGCCATGATCTTCATTTTTTGAATGTTGAGATACTGTGTGAAAAAGGGAAAAGAGGCAGAATAGACAGAATAAAGCTCACTGAAGACACGCCAAGGCAAATTTTCTGACATAAGGTGTCTTTGAGGAGACCTAGGCACTTGGTCTTCAAGAGATGATCCACCTTCTATAGCACAAAGGACGATGCCATTACCAGAGTCTTCACTCATCCTTAAATTGTAATTTCATCCATCTCTGTAGTTTAGTTTTCAAAGAATAAGACTGAAGCCTTAGAGAACCAGAGAGTTTATCTAGACACGTCTGCATTACTTTTAGTATCTTATGATTAGCTATTATATATGAATCAAGAATACTGAGATGTGAGTACATATATATGGATGGGCTATTCAAATATTAATATTTTAAATTATCTGAAAGTACTTTTTAATTTAAAAAAATGAAACCTATTTAAGATAAAATGATTCCCACAGCACATAATGGGTTTTTCTGCTATTTTTATGCAGAAAATAGTGACATTTTTATTGGTGACTCAATGTAATCAACATATTACTGTCTTAATAAATACAGAAAAATGTAGAAATGTAAATTTTACTTCCTTTATCTACATCACTCTGTCAACAAGAAACTCTTACTTCCCCTGATGTCAGTATTTATGGGCTCTGAAACCTCCACCGCACTGTAACTTATTATTCATTTATTCAATAGCAATATAAGCAGACGATAGTGACAAAAACATATATTAAATTATTTTTAATATTTAGCAGCATGAGTGAATTAGGAGTAAGTTGTAAGAGTGTATTCTAGTGTGTATTTTACTTTCCTTTTAAGTTCAAAGGAGTAAAACCCTATACATGTAATGAAAATATTTCTGCTACAAGAGAGATTCATTTTGAAATTGTTATATTTTCAGCACTATAGCCAAAAAAGCTTAGATTAAGCAGTAATAAATATTAAACAGGAAGTAAAGAAATCTGTTATTTGTTTGGATGCTCTTGCATTTAGTGTTCATTACATATTTGTAGATATAGAGATAGATATAGAAAAAGGAACCTACTTAGAATTACACTTACAAGCTGAGAATTAATCTTTAACCTAATATACATCTTAGCTGTTTTATTAATAAAAAGGAGTGTGCTTCTTGTATATAATTATTAATCAAGTCATAAGGCATACTCATCTTTGTTTTAATCAACTACACTATAACAAAGTGAGCCATTTTTAATATCAAAGTACAACACCGCTATCCATTTGGTGGCTATTTATTAAAGACAGAAACATGAGAGAACATCAAACAGCCTCTAGAACCCTGGCGTTGCAAGCTTACAACTACTAATACATAACTTAATTGCAACAATAACAAATTGTTTCATTATTATTAACGAATCTGAATTTATCTTTAAACATAGTGAATGGGCATTGGAATTTAATTATATATAAGAAACAGTACAACTATAAAGTCAAAAATATTGTTTATACAACATTGTGTAATGAATATACATTAAGTGCTGGTCCTCACACAAAATAGGAAAGTCTACTAAATGCTCAGCTAACTGAAATACACTGTAAATGTGATATATGCCAAGACAGAAGCAAAAATAAAGTACCATAGGAATGTAAAGACTGAGAGATATACTCCTTTGCCAGAGCAATTGTTCTCAGCTAGAGGCAATTTTGCACACCAACATTCCCTTATATAATAAATATTTGGCAATTTCTGGATATATTTTTATGTTTCAAAATTATAGAAGGTGTTATTCCATATAGATAGTAGAAGATAAGGATGTTGCAAGTATTCTACAATGCACAAGACAGTACTTACAACAAATAATTACCTGCTTCAAAAAATATATATTTCCAAGCTTGAGAAACACTGTTGCAGTGTGAAAAGCTTCCTCAAAGAGACCTCATATGAGTTTACTTTTTAAAAAAAATTAATAGGATTTCAAAAGGCAGAATTGGGTTAAAAATATGAGTAGTCAGTGTGACAAAAGCCACTATTTGTAAATTAAAGGTCATATTCAAGGAATAAATGAAGAATACTTAGTCAACAACTGGAATGTAATGTACATACAGGTATAGGAGAGGGAAGGTTGGAAAACTGAGTTGAGAGACTTTGAATGACAGGCCAAGACTGTATACACATGCAACCTATGTGTATGTGTGTATAACAGAAACAACACGTTTCATTTTGTAGCAAAATGAGATGATTATAGTTTTATTTTGCAGGAGCTCTGGCTATAGGGTCGCAAAGAGTGGGACAGGACTGAAGCAACTGAACAAACAGGCCCCGGCGATTGTTATTTTGCTTTGCCTTGTTTTAGTTGGCTGTTATTTATGTCAGCCTTCCAGCTTGTCTCCTAAAGAATGAATGTATTTCACTTTATACATCTATAAGAATGTATACAACCGCTCAGCCACCACCAGTGGGAACTTAGACTGTTTTATAATATTTATATTGCAAATAATGCCACAATTAACATGTCTGTACATGTTTCAAATGCTTTTTTGGTAATATTTTCTCAAAAGTGTTTTAGTAACAATGGTGCCTTGTATGAAGAAATCCTTTACACAGTTTTTCAAACCTTGAAGCAAATAATTATAGGTTCTACATATATTGAAGAAATAGTGGAGCAAAAATTAGACCTATTCACAAACTGCTGTAGAAGTAGATTTGATACATTGAATGCTTATTAGAGAGTGTGTGCAATTTTAAAGAGAACCCAAATTTTATAGGATGCGTGCTTGAAGGTAATGTAGCAGTGTGATGGTTAACTTTATATACGCATTTGTCTGAGCCATGGGGTATCCAGATTTTTGGTCAGACGTTACTTCTGGGAAGGTGGTTTTAAATGAGACTAACATTTGAAATCAGTAGTTCAAGAAAAGCAGACTGTCCTCCTTAATGTAGGTGAACCCAGTCCAATCAGTTGAATACCTGAATAAGACAAAAAGGCTGATCTACCTGTGAAAAGAGGGAAATTCCTCCTATCTAACTACCTTCCAACCAAGGCCTTGGCTTCTTCTTGTTTTTGAACTTGAATTGAAACATCGGTTCTTCCTATATTTCAAGCCTATTGGACTTTGGATTAGAACTACATCATCAAATTTCCTGTATCTCCAGCTTAACAGAGATTTTGGAACCATAATCATGTGAGATAATTTCTTATAATAAATTTGTAATGCATTCATAGAAACATGCATATAATATTTCAATAGCTAACATTAGTATCAATAGTAACACAATAATACATATATTTGTGCATATATATGGCTGTATATATATGTATATGAGTGCATATTGAGTCTGTTTCTCTAGAAAACCCTGACTAATGAAGGAGTAATTGCAATAAGGTCCTCTTAAGATATTTCATTTGCCTTGCTTTGTTTTGTTATTTTTGCATTGAAAACAAGTTTGGGGGCCAACTCAAGCCTAACTGCTTAAAACCTAGCTCATCTTTTATTATTACCATAGCATACCTAGGTAACAATGAACTTATTCATGACTTTGAATTACATGTTGACACAATGTTAGTTTCCATATTTTTGTGCTACTGAAATTTCTTGACAATTAATATGTCTCTATTTTCTGATCAATTCTCAACTCTTGCCCTCACTAGAGCTACTCTTTGGTTCTTGTATTGAATATACCATCATGCTACTTATGAATAACTTGAACTTTACTCAGAGATAGCAGTTATTTTTTATTTAATTTGAAGTTCATTGTTTTGGTTTATGACTAGAAAAATCTATATTCTCATAAGATAAAATATTTGTTTAAAATACAAATTTCAATAAGAATTTCATCACTGATTTTTGTTATTAATATAACATCACAATATAAATATCAACATCACAAAAATTTTGAGGAAAAAGTAATAGGCTTCTAATTTTATCTCATAAATGATACTACCTAGTAAATTTATCCACAAAGCTTGTAATCTAAGATGAAGTTTCTGAAACCCCAAAATGTAGGAATGTCTTGAGAAAAGAGGAATATTTGTATTTAATGTAAACATTATTGCTGTATGCCTAGTTTTCTAGCCACTGTAAATATAGTCATTAGAAAAACTGAGCTCTAGCTGCCCTTGACTCAGATATACAAAACACTAAAAAGAAGTTCCTGCTCTTCTCTTAAGAATGGTTTGGTACTGACCTCTTTGTATGATTCATCCTCACCTCTACATTCACCCCAATGATCAAAGAATAGCTTTGATAAAATGAAAATCTTAATCTATACTGTGTCCATAACTTTCTACCTCTTTTCTTGGAGTGGCACTTAAGCTCTATACAACTTAGTTTCCTCATTTAAAATGTAATTAAACATTTTCAGTATTTTGTCAAACACTTCCAAGATGACATAGCTAAAACACTTGGAAAATGCTAAATGTTAGCTACAATTATTATTGGTACAGGATCTGTAAATTTTAAACAAATATAAATGCTGCAGCCTTGATATTAGAAGGTGATTACCTCTTGGCAGGAAAGCTATGACAAATCCAGACAGTGTGTTAAAAAGCAAAGACACCACTTTGCAAACAAAGGTCTGTATTGCCAGGGCTATGTATGGCCTTTCTATACGGTTGTGAGAGCTGGGTCATAAAGAAGGCAGAGCACTGAAGAATTGATGCTTTCCAACTGTGGTGCTGGAGAAGACTTTTAAGAGTTCCTTGGACAACAAGGATGTCAAATCAGTCAAACTTAAAGGAAATCAACCTGCATATTCATTGGAAGGACTGTGCCTGAAGCTGAAGCTCCAATACTTTGCCCATCTAATGTGAATAGCCAACACAATGGAAAAGACTCTGATGCTGGGAAAGCTTGAAGGCAGGAAAAGAGGGCAACAGAAGATGAGATGGTTGGGTGGCATCACTGATGCAATAGACATGAACTTGGGCAAACTCCAGGAGATGGAGAGGGACAGGGAAACCTGGCATGTTGCAGCCCATGGGATCACGAAGAGTCGGACAAGACTTGGCAATTGAACAACAACAACAACAACAACATAAATGCTTCAAACACTTTTCATGAGTAGGCTGGGCTCTAGTCTTTGTTATGCTTTTGATAATAAAATATATTTCATTCTTATTTCTCTCTTTAGAAATGTATATGTAGCCTACAACTTTTTCATACATTGGAAATCTCAAATTTATGAGAGTTCTTTTCTGAATTTTACAAAGCATTTGACAGCTATGCTCTTCTTCCTTTTAGCACTTATTCAATAGGCAGTAATAAATTCACTTTGAAGTAGACATATCTTATTATTCCCTCCCTGTGATAAGAGGAATATACCTTTTAACTTAATAGCTAGTGTTATAAATATGTTCTAAGAAGAAAGAAGATTTCCTCAATACATGCCTGAATCTCTAACAGGCATAGACAAGTCATGATCAGAAAACTTGACATAAGAATTTAAGTATTAAATATAAATAATGAATTAAAACTGTAAATACTGTGTAATAAAAAATAAAAAATAAAATCTTTTTTATTAAGGTATATAACTATCTACATTGATACTTTTAAATGTATTTTTTGCTTTACCCAACAAATATCAAATTCATGCATCTTTCAAACTGGCGTTTTCCCGTTTCTTACCTTCAAAACAACTAGGAAGTGAATTGAAGTATAATTGTCACTAAAAAGTTGATATCAAAGTAATATTTAAAATGTAAACATAAATTCATGAACATTCAGAGTTCCTTTGGCATGGTAATATCAACAAATGAATCCTAAATCATATGTAATATAAACTATTAGGCTTAGAAGAAAAAAGGGGAGTACTCTCATTCATAAACAACACAAGCACTGTACTTACCATTCAAAAGTGAAATGAAATTTTATATATTATATTTATACCTATAAATTATATATATGAAATTTTACTATGTAATATATAATTATAGTCTAATATATAATGTATATAGAATTTAATTTTTTAAACTTAAAATACTCATAATTTTTATATATGTATATATATATATATATGTATATATATACATAAATATGTAAAACATCTATCAATACTTTGGAGTTAGAGTGTAATGTAAATAGATACTTGTAGCAGGGACAATAGAAATCCAGAAGATAGATCTTTCAGTTAGCTCACACATTTTAACACAGGCTCATCTGTAAGACAAAATTTGTGAGGGTTGCTTGCTTTTCTTTGCCTGTCTCAGTACCTGCTCTCTCTTAGATTTAGATAGAAAAGTATAACTATCCATCCAAATTATTTTCTTATGATTTCTTGGTTTTCTCAATCAGGGAGAAGAAAAAATGGATCTACGGGGTGTTTTCTTTGAAGCCTTTTTGTGTTTATTGCTTCTTTCAATTCCCTCTCTTCTGAGTCCCAGAGATTCATAAATGAATCATTTAGCAGATAACTGCATGCTTTTTAATAACAAATTGAATTTCTTGAGAACTTCCATAGTTGGTTTCACTGACAAGCTCTGAGAATAATTTTTCAGATCTATTTCTATTAAAGTCACTTAATATAATGACATATTTATTAAAAAGGAAAACAATCTAGTTTTCTTCAAACATATAAAGTAAGCTATGTATAATTTCATTTTAAGACTCACTCCCATCATTAATCTCATGTACATATGCCTCAGGGTTGTTGAGAAATTCTCTTTATACCACATCACTTCTCTTTGCCAAGGAAACAGCAAGAACTGTTTCATTAGCTATGACCAACTTAGATAGCATATTAAAAAGCAGAGACATTACTTTGCCGACAAAGGTCCGTCTAGTCAAGGCTATGGTTTGTCCAGTGGTCATGTATGGATGTGAGAGTTGGGCTGTGAAGAAAGCTGAGTGCCAGAAAATTGATGCTTTTGAACTGTGGTGTTGGAGAAGACTCTTGAGAGTCCCTTGGACTGCAAGGAGATCCAGCCAGTCCATCCTAAAGGAGATCAGTCCTGGGTGTTCATTGGAAGGACTGATGCTGTAACTGAAACGCCAATACTTTGTCCACCTCATGTGAAGAGTTGACTCATTGGAAAAGACCCTGATGCTGGGAGGGATTGGGGGCAGGAGGAGAAGGGGATGACAGAGGATGAGATGGCTGGATGGCATCACCGACTCGATGGACATGAGTTTGAGTAAACTCCAGGAGTTGGTGATGGACAGGGAGGCCTGGCGTGCTGCGATTCATGGGGTCGCAGAGAGTCGGACACGACTGAGCGACTGAACTGAACTGAACTGATGCATGTACCACCTGACATTTACACTATACAACACATAGCCACATATAGAGATGCATCTTCCTTGCACTGACAGTCTTCCCCAAATAATGCTACATATCATCTTTAAAGGTACTTATAGTTTAGATATATACACCCTCTAGAATTGACTTCTCATCATTCCTGTATATTCTGCATTTCTTTACCTGCAACCAAAAGATTGAAAAAAGATTAAAATGATAAAATTTAGAACATTAATTACTAGTCATTTTACTCCCCAAAAGAGCACAGAGTATTAAGATTATAGTAATATAGTGTAATGCTCAATGTATAAACTGATGTTAGTTTCAATGATCAATATTTATTAGGAATTTATCTTCTTTTTAGGTTAGTTTTTTACTATGATGAATTCATAATAATCCCCTTACATGTCATTTTACTGAATAGACTAAAAGAAGAATGTTTTAGAAAAGTAGTATTAAACCCTGTTGTGCATTTAGAAAGCTCTGTTGCACATTTAGAAATAATTCAAGGCTTTCCTTCTTAGAGCTCCACAGCCATCTTCATTGGATGTTTCATAAAGAATGGCAGATCATAATCTTAAGATTTTTGTTTTGTGTTGTTTTGATATTTTTCTTTTTAGAATTTTCTCAACAGGGGAACCTTTGATATAAAGCAGAGTTAACAGTGGTGGGCAGTAAGAAAAAAACCTTTGACTCAATGAGTTACTGTGGTTCAGAAGCTCTTTCCTTCCTCAAGACTTATAATGTATTCTATTCAAAAGAGTAGCTGGAGGTTCATGCTGTGAAATAAAAATTTCAAAAACCTTTATCCTGGCATGCCAAGTGTGAGCCTTGAGATTGCTTAAAATAGTAACTTGTTAAAAAAAAATAAACAACTATAATAACAAAAATATTTACTTGACTTACTAAATTTTACAGATTGAGAATGAATAATGGAGTTTTAACTCCTGTTCTACATACATACAGATGCCAATATGTAACATTTCAGTTTTATTTTCCCAATATGTTACATTGGAATAATGTTCTTCCTTATACTCAGTGATATAATAAAGTCTTTGCAAGCATGGGAAACAAAAAATGAGAGAAAAGTGCTTTGCCTCAACTACCATGTTGAAAGTAGAAGTGTTAACAGTTCAGTCTTGTCCAACTCTTTGTAACCCTATGGAGTGTAACTCACCAGAATCCTCTGTCCATGGAATTTTCCAGGCAAGAATGCTGGAATGAGTTGCCAAGCCTTTCTCCAGGGGATAGTCCCAACCCAGGGATTGAACCTTAGTCCCCTGCATTGCAGGCAGATTCTTTACTGTCTGAACCACCAGGTGATTAACTCCTTGTGACCCCATGGACTTGGAATACAGCCCATGGAATTCTCTAGGCCAGAATACTGGAGTGAGTAGACTTTCCCTTCTCCAGGTGACTTTCCCAACACAGGGATCAAACCCAGCTCTCCCGCATTGCTGGCAGATGCCTTACCACCTGAGCCACAGGGAAGCCCACGAATACTAGAGTGGGTAGCCTATCCCTTCTCCAGTGAATCTTCCCAACATAGGAATCAACCTGGGGTTTCCTGCACTGCAGGCAGATTCTTTACCAACTGACCTATCAGTGAAGCCCAAGCTGGAGAATGCGGGCATCCATCCTGCTACCTCTTGCATGCTAAGGGAACACAACCATTTAAGCTAATTCTCCACCCCCTTTGTAGGGCAAGAGCTATTTATGAAGGAGGGAAGTGATGAAATATTCAAATTCAGACCTAGAAAAAGGTATAAATTAATGGACAGAAAGAAAAAAATTCCCCCAAGAAGTTCCATATATTTATTTCTAAAAATAGAATTGTCTGTTGAGGAAAGGTAGTTGCTGCAAAGTGACCTGTTTTCCACTCCCATTTCTTTTGGGTAACTCAAATATTGGGGGAGCACTGTGGAATGGCCCTAAAATGTCACTAGCATTGATACAAACAACATTTTCTGAAGCTTTTGTCCTGAACACACACAACCTTTTGTTATTGTCTTCATCCTCTGTTGAACAGATGCTTACCATGTATTACCATAATGAATAGCCAACAGTCCCATTCAAGCCATTAAGGTAGAATTTTGATGACAAATCTCTATTTGTCTAATGAAAGTAACTTTCTGTCTTTTAAAACTGAGAGAGGACAGCTAGAAATTAGCAGCTAGTAATAATAAATATACAGTTCATACAGTTCATGAGGTTCTCACGGCAAGTGTTTTGGGGTGGTTTGCTATTCACTCCTCCAGTGGTTCACATTTTGTCAGAACTCTCAGCTATGACCCGTCCATCTTGATGACCCTGCATGGCATGGCTCATAGCTTCTTGTAACTCAATTTGAGTTACTCAAGCCCCTTCACCATGACAAAGCAATGATCCTTGAAGGGGGAACTGCATATTTATTATCACTCCTCTCCCATGCTAACAAGGTTAGGCTTGTAATCTTGCATGCTAAGTTTTAGCATTATGCTAACCAAGAACTTCCAGATGTCCAAGCTGGGTTTAGAAAAGGGAAAGGAACTAGAGATCAAATTGTCAAAATTTAAGAAAGCAAAGGAATTTCAGGAAAAAAAAAAATCTATCTCTGTTTCATGAACTGGGCTAAAGCCTTTGACTTTAGCCAAAGTCATGACAAACTGTGGAAAGTTTTTAGAGAGATAGGAACACCAGACCATCTTACATGTCTCCTGTATGCAGATCAAGAAGCAACAGTTAGAATCCTGTATGGAACAACTGATTGGTTGAAGATTGAGAACGGAGTATGACAGGGCTGTCTGCTGTCACCCTGTTTGTTTAACCTATATGCTGAGCACATCATAAGAAATGTCGGGCTGGATGAGTTACAGGCTGGAATCAAGATAAGCGAGAGAAACAGCAACAACCTCAGATATGTGAATGGTACCACTCTAATGGCAGAAAGCAAAGAGGAACTAAAGAGCCTCTTGATGAGGTTGAAGGAGGAGAATGAAAGAGTCTGCTTAAGATTAACTATTAAAAAAATTAAACAACAACAACAACAACTAAGATTCTGGCATCTGCCCCCATTACTGCATGGCAACTAAAGGGAAAAATGTGGAAGTAGTGACAGATATCCTCTTCTTGGCTCCTAAGTCACTGTGGATGGTGACTGCAGCCATGAAATGAGAAGACAATTGCTTCTTGGCAGGAAAGAAATGACAAACCTAGACAGTGTATTGAAAAGCAGAGACATTACTCTATTGACAAAGGTCTTTATAGTGAAGGTTATTATCTTCCCAGTGGTCAAGTATGGTTGTGAGATCTGGACCATAAAGAAGGCAGAATGCCAAATAATTGATGCCTTCAAACTGTGCTTCTGGAGACTGCTGAAAGTCCCTTGGACAGAAAGGAGATACAATCAGTCAATCTTAAGGGAGATAAACCCTGAATATTCACTGGAAGGACTGATACTGAAACTGAAGCACAAACTGAAGCTGAAACTGATGCGAACAGATGACTCACCGGAAAAGTCCCTGATCCTGGGAAAAATTGAAGGCAGAAGGAAAAGGGCATTAGAGGATGAGGTGGCTGGACAGCATCACCAATGCAATGAACATGAACTTGGACAAATTTTGGAGATGGTGAGGGACAGGGAGGCCTGGAGTGTCCATGGGCTCACAGAGCTGGACACCACTGGGTGACTGAACAACAATGACAATAATAAATAATCTTGCTAGTTATAAGCAATCATTTGTTCTGCCCGTAGTCCAGATCCCCGATCGGGAAAGAAGACTCCTCGAGACAATGCAACTTGCAATAGGGGAATTTATTACTGACTCGAGCCAGGGCCTCCCACCCTCACCAAGGGTGTGAGGACGAAAAGGCCCCGAGCCCCAGTTCTCTCGGGTATTTATTGGGTACAATCGGGTAGTTGGCGCAAGCAGATTGGTTACACAGTTGCAAGGCAATTTTTGTTGGCCCAATCCTTGTGGGCTTTCAGCTTTTCCCTGATAGGTTCCCTTTTTCTTGCTAGGCACATGTTGATTGGCTGGCTCTAGGTGGCCTGATAATTACGTTACTCCGGGAAACCAGGCCTACTCCTAATCTAGGCTGCTTGTCATGGCGTTAGCCGTGACAGCCTCACATTTCCCCCCTGTCTTTGTACTTTTGTAGAGGAATCTTTCTCTTTACCCTGTGAAATTGGCTGATATTGTTGTCTCAATATCATGAGTGGACCCAGGAGGGTGGAAATCAAAGTGGTCAACCAGGGGGCGTGCTGAAACCAAGATTCAAACCAGCTTTGTTGGGCTTCTCATTCTCTCTTCCGCTGGGCTAGTCCCTCTCTTACTTTCTGGAGAGATTTTTGTACCACCCCTGAATGGTTGATATAGAAACAGCATTCTTCTCCCAGTGTTGCACATAATCCTCCTTGTTGCAGAAACAACAAATCTAAACCTCTCTTATTCTGTAACATTACTTCAGCCAAGGAGCTCAAGGATTCTTGGAGGTGTGAAATGGACTTCTCGAGTTGCTCAATATCTCCATCTATTGCGGCCCTTAGTTGATTATACTGTTTATCTTGCAACGTTAAGGCTGCAATCTCACTTCCCGTTCTTACAGCTCCCAATAGGACTGCCAAAGTCAGGGCAGTGATTGGTTCTTGTTTTACCCTATATTGACCCGATGGGTCTAACCTAGGTTGCAGCTCTTCTTTTGAGTAATAGTTTAGCCAGGGGATCAGGTGGACTAGGACACAGAAATCTTGGGAGGCATTAAGTACTGCCTTATGGACACACGGGGTTAGTCCGGCGGAGCAAGCCCACCACCAGTTTTCTGGCGGAAGTATCCACTGGTGAGTAGAATTGGGGAGGCTAGTCCTAGGGACTGAATTATTATTACATAGGTGTTGATAAGTCTTAGGGATAGTTCCTATACAGGTGCCTATGCCCGTAGCCTGACTTTAGTTCTGGGAGGGAGGCTTTGGGGTTGTTCCCTTGGGGGGTGGGCTTTGGGGCTATCACCTGGTTTGGTCCTAATGCTACTTTGGGTGCCAAATAGAGCGGTCCCAGTTTTAATTTAAGCTCAAACCGAAATCCTGTGTCATAGCCAGTCTTATAAAGACGGAGGCCCCAAGCTTGGCCAACATCCCACCTGGTAAATTTTTTTTTTTTTTTTGTCTGTGAATTTGATCTGTAATGGGAAACATTGCCCGGGTCTGGATGATACTCCCTTAGTTGGACATTTCTGGGAATTCGGGGGTGATTTTACCTGAATGAGGTCCTTGTCGGAGTTAGTAAGCCAATGGACTATTCCCGTGGTTTTGCAACCCCAAGCAGCGCAATAAAAAGAGTCAACTCCCCCACATTTTTCAATTTGGTTCCGATCCCTTCCTCCCCCCGGGCAGACATAGATAGGCACCTGTTCGTAGTACTGTGGGCCTTTTCGCTCACAGTTACGGGTGAACAGACCGAAAGAGCCGTGGGCAAAGAAATTGGTCAGTTGGTGGGGACCAAACCCATTACCGTCAGCCACCAGCACGCACAAATCAAAGGTCAGTACTGGCCACCATGTCCCTTTGGGGGCCACGTTGGAGCTCGAATTAAACACTTCTCCAGTCTCAGGATTGTAGATCACCCAAGTCAGGTTAGCTGGCTGATGGGGGTTGTGGCTGGTTGCTCTTGGGCCGATGAAAACTGTAATCAGCAGGAGAGTTAAGAGGGCTCCCATCGTACGAGTTTCAGTTTGAAAGGATTTGACGGGTGAGGTCTTGCCTCCCATTCTGCTTGTGCCTTCTCCTGTTCTTCCGGGGTGGCTTGCCGCACGTGATTGCAGTGAACCCAGGGCCCGATCCCGTTGACCTTAACAGCAGTAGGAGTGGTAAGGAGAACAACATCAGGGCCTTTCCATCTAGGTTCTAATACTTTAGATTGGTGTTGTTTTACCCAAACCCAATCACCCGGGCCAATATTATGTGAGGGGATGGTCCCCTTGCTTGGACCCTCGTGTATCTCTCGAATTAATTTCCAAACATGGCTATGCACCTTACTTAATGCCATCAGTGTTTGCTGGAATTGTCCCAAGGTAGGGGGTGGTAGGCATTTTCCCTCGAATATAGGACACACAGGAGGGGGTCTTCCATACAGAATCTCAAAAGGGGTAAGATTCAGCTTATAAGGGGTGTTACGTGCTCGAAAGAGCACGAAGGGAAGGAGGGTCACCCAGTCCCCGCCAGTCTCTATTGCCAACTTTGTCAAAGTTTCTTTTAGGGTCCGATTCATTCTCTCAACATGTCCTGAGCTCTGGGGATTATATTCACAATGTAACTTCCATTTTGTCCCCAGTGCTTGGGCCAGCCCTTGTACAATCTGGCTCACAAAGGCAGGTCCGTTATCAGAGCCCATAGTCACTGGCAGCCCGTACCTAGGCACTATCTCTTCTAAGATCTTTTTAGCAACCACTGTTGCTGTCTCTCCCTTAGTGGGGAAGGCTTCTACCCACCCCGAGAAGGTATCTACCAGAACCAACAGATAGCGATACCCATACTTGCCTGGTCTTACCTCAGTGAAATCTATCTCCCAGTGTTGCCCTGGCTCTTCCCCTCGGTACCTCATTCCCGTGTGCTGCCTTTTCCCTGTCCTCATCAGCTGGCACGCTTTGCAAGCCTGGATTATCTCTCGTACAGTTGCATTTTGTCGAGGGAACCTCAGGCAGGCCGTCTGGAGAAGTGTCAAGGTCTTTTTCTCCCCCAAGTGTGTAGTTGTGTGCAGGTGTTCACATAGGTGATGACCCAGGATGGCAAGCAATATCAGGTTGTTGTTTTGATCTCGGTACCATCCATCTTTGTCATCCTTCTGGAGGGTGGTATCCTTGTTGATTGAAATGAGGCCAGGGAGGGAATAGTCGGGGACTGGCGGCAGAGTCCCCATACCAGGAGGTGGAAGTCCCACGGCTAATATGGGGGCGGCGTAGTCCCGGCTGGCCGCTTCTCGAGCGGCCGCATCAGCAGCCCGATTGCCCCGTGCCCTAGGGTCTTCTCCTTTCTGGTGTTTATTTGGGTTAGGCAGGGCAAGGGCTGGGGCTTCTAGTAGGGCACGTCTGCTTCCCTTTTGCTTGTTCCAGAGCCTGTATTAGGGCAATCAATTCTGCTTTTTGTGCAGACGTGTTTGGGGGAAGTGTCTCAGCCCATATTGTCCTGAATCATCAACTATAGCGGCTCCTACCTTCCTTTGTCTATCTTTTACATAGCTGCTCCCATCAGTGAGGGGAGTTTTTGAGCCCTTGTGGGAGGCGGGTCCAAGTTAGTTGTACTACCAGTTGGCCTTCCCCCTCAGTCCACTCAAAGGCAAATATCTCCTGGCTCTGGGCCGCCAGGGGTAGGCTGAAAAAAGCATCTTTCAAGTCCAACACAGTGTACCAAGTGTACTCAGGCAGCAGACTGCTCAGGAGGGTATACGGGTTGGGGACAGTAGGGTGTATGTCACTCACCCGCTTGTTGACTTCTCGTAGGTCCTGGACAGGTCTGTAATCCGTACTCCCTGGCTTCTTCACTGGTAGTAAGGGGGTGTTCCAAGGGGATTGGCACCGCTTGAGAATTCTGGTATCCATGAGCTGTCGAATGTGGGGAGTGATCCCCTGCAGAGCCTCCTGGCTCATAGGGTATTGCCTCACCCTCACAGGAGTCACCTTGGCTTTTAGTTCGATGATGACTGGATGTCTCTGTTTATCCAGTCCCATTCCTGCTGTTTCTGCCCATGCCAATGGGTATTTGTGGACCCACGGTTGTATATCTGGTGCTATAACCTCTGAGGGCTTAGGCACAAAAAGTCTGTATTCATCTCTTAAAGCTAGAGATAAGACATGTATCGGCTGTCCAAGTCCATCCGTGACTGACATTCCCCCAGGGTCAAAATGGATCTGAGCATTAACTTTAGTCAACAAGTCCCGTCCAAGTAGAGGGGCTGGGCATTCTGGTATCACCAAAAACGAATGGGACACCTGGTGGGTCCCCAGATTTACTTTCCGTTCCATGGTCCAACAATATCTTTTTGTCCCCATGGCTCCCTGCACCAAGCTGGTTTTCTTAGACATTGGTCCCAGTTTTTTATTTAAAACAGAGTGTTGGGCGCCAGTGTCCACCATGAAGCCAACGGGTTTCCCTTCCACATGTATGGTTACCCAGGACTCAGGGAGGGGTGCCTAGTCTTGACTCCCCTAGTCACTGTCTTCCCCCGCATATAGAACTCGAGTTCCAGGGGAAATTCTCTCTCTCTCTGGCTTGGGTCCCTCTTAGGGCACTCATTTTTCTAGTGCCCCCGTTCTTTGCAGTAAGTGCACTGATCTTTCTTTAGGGCCTGCCTTTTTGGTCTCTCTTTTTATCCCATCTGGGGGCCTCGAGGCTCCCTCAATTCTGTTCCGGCCTTCATCCCCGCAAAAAGAATCTTGGCTAGCTCCCTCTGGTTCTTCCGGTTTTCCTTCGCCCTATGTTCCCTATCTTCTTTCCTGATCTTCTCAGCTAGTTCCCTTTCCTCCTGACGAAGTCGTTCCTCCCTTTCTTCTGGGGTCTCCCTATTATTAAATACCTTTTCAGCTGCTTTCAGTAAGTCTTGTATTGTCTGTTCTCCTAACCCCTCTATCTTTTGTAATTTCCTCCTAATATCTGGGCCTGCCTGATTCACAAACGCTTGTAGAACTGCAGCGCGTGATTCCTCAGCCTGGTGGTCCATAGGTGTATATTGCCTAAAGTCTTCTATTAGCCTCTCTAGGAAGGCTGACGGGCTCTCAGTGGGCTCTTGCCTTACTAAATTTACCTTCGCCAAATCTGTCGGCTTCCTAGCTGCGGCCCGCAGGCCAGTCATTAGAGTCTGGCGGTACACTCGGAGATGCTCCCTGCCTTCCACTTGCTCAAAATCCCAGTTAGACTGCAACAGAGGAAACCCCTCGTCCACGAGATGAGGCTGGGCGGTTGGTCTCCCGTCGACCCTCAGGACCCATTTCCGTGCCTCTGCCAGGATTCGTTCCCATTCTTCCGTGGTGAAGAGCACCTGCAACAGCTGCAGGGGACAGCTGTAGGGACAATCATCCCAGGTGGGGTTATGAGTGAACAAAATGGAACCTAAGAGGTCAATGAGGCCTTGGGGTTTCTCCAAAAAAGGAGGATTTTGGGCTTTCCAATTATACAGATCACTCGTGGAAAAGGGCCAGTACTGATAGGTTCGCTCTCTGTCCGGGTTAGCTGGTCCCACTTGGATGGGGAGTGCCTGTACAGTAGATGAAGGTAACTCTGGGTCCCCATGATCCTGCTCACCCCTATTTCCTCTATTCCTTCTCTGGGGTCGGGGTTCCCTTATCCCTTCTGATTCATCAGGGTGGGGCTCTTCCCCCCGGGGGAACCTGCAACAGAGGAGGGGCATATGGCGGGGGCCTAATTTCTGTCTCCAAGTCAATCAGGTTCGGGTACGAGGATTCCTGAAAGACCGGTTTTGGGCCCTTATTCTTCTCGGCTTCCTCTGGGGGAGTGGGGGTTTCCATAACCAGGGCTTGTACATTAGGAGAATCAGGGAGTTTGTGAACAAAAGGTTTTAACCATTCGGGTGGATCTTCTACTAGATCTTGCCAGACCATAACATATGGGACTTGGCCCGGGTGGCCCCAGGGATCAGGAGCCATAATTTTCTCTTTCACTGCCCGAATAATAGAAGGTTGAAAAGTTCCCTCTGGAGGCCATCCAACTTGGAAGGTGGGCCACTCTGCAGAGCAAAAGGTTATTAATTTACTCTTTGTAACCAGTAGCGACAGATCATACGCTCTAGCCCTGACATCCGAGAAATGATCAGTCATGAGAGAGAGCGGGGTAGATTCTCCTTGCCCCATATTGAGAGTCAGAAGAAGGTCACCGAGAATTACCACCAAAAAATCCTATCGGGAGTGGTGGCGGCCAGGAGGTTGGGCTTGTGGTATGCTTCGTCGAACTATTTGAGTGCCTTGGTCGTTGCATGGAAGTTTTCTTGTTGGGGGCGGGCACCCTAAGGGTTTCTAGCCCGTTCCGTGACCCCCTTATCCTTTCACGGGAGTCTTCCAGTGGCAGGCGCCCTATCGGCTCTTAAGTGCCTGTCCCGTGCCCACACAGACGGGTTTTTATTTGGCCAGCTTCTCGGTTTAGAATACGAGAAAAAAGAAAAGAGTTTCACCCTCTCGGGCTCCCGTTACTGGGGCTGACTTGTTGGGAGGCCTTCAGAATCCACCAGAGAGTAGCCCTGGCCAGGACTCGTCAGTTGCCCCGACAACTGTCTGCCTGTTCACTGAAACTCTCAGAAACAGAAATGAGGCTCCAAGGCTTTATAGGAGGAAGTAGACAACAACACACCAGAGAACAATGAGACAGGAGACAATGCCGGCAGTTATACAGATGCGAACGGGCGTAGAAAAACACATAGACAGACACACATCGGCCAACAACACAGAACTGAGGGGCGGGACCCCCTGAGTCTCCCTATCCTCTGGAACAAGGGTCACCTTACTGAATGGCGTCCACTGTTCCCCAGATTCGGGCTTAGGAGAAGAGGTCTCCTTCCCGCAGAGCCGGCTGCCTTCCAGCGTGCTCGCTGGCCTTGGCCTCACGCCGGCCGGAACGGCCAATCCGTTCCCTCATGGAAAGCTTTCCCTCACTCCAGACACCTTCCTGCCTTTTAGCAGGGCTTCGGATTTACTCTGGACTTTTCCAGACCTGCCTGAGCACCGGTGCTATTACCTGTCCTTTTTCCCCTTTGTTCCAAAGAGCATTCTTCCCCGGTCAAGGGATCCCAGACGAGCCCCCAAATGTTCTGCCCGTAGTCCTGATCCCCGATCGGGAAAGAAGACTCCTCGAGACAATGCAACTTGCAATAGGGGAATTTATTACTGACTTGAGCCAGGGCCTCCCGCCCAAGGGTGTGAGGACGAAAAGGCCCCGAGCCCCAGTTCTCTCAGGTATTTATTGGGTACAATCGGGTAGTTGGCACAAGCAGATTGGTTACACAGTTGCAAGGCAATTTTTGTTGGCCCAATCCTTGTGGGCTTTCAGCTTTGCCCTGATAGGTTCCCTTTTTCTTGTTAGGCACATGTTGATTGGCTGGCTCCAGGTGGCCTGATAATTATGTTACTCCGGGAAACCAGGCCTACTCCTAATCCAGGCTGCTTGTCATGGCGTTAGCTATGACAGCCTCACATCATTAAGATGCATAAGGAGCTAAACAATGCCTGAGATAAAGCATATAAGCTTTTCATATTAAATTCAATATTTTAAAGTTTACTTCTGATAAAAAAACAGTGTATAGTGTTTCCAAGATACCTGAATTAGCCCTTTGTAGTATGCTAGTGTATATATATATGTGTGTGTGTGTGTGTGTGTGTGTGTGTGTGTGTATGCATACATGAGAGAGAGGATATTCTTTTTTTTTTTAATTAGAGGCTACTTACTTTACAATATTATAGTGATTTTTGCCATACATTGACATGAATCAGTCATGCGTGTATATGTGTCCCCCATCCTGAACTCCTCTCCCACCTCCCTCACCATCCCACCTCTCAGGGGTGTCCCAGTGCGCTGGCTTTGAGTGCTCTGTTTCATGCATCAGATTTGGATTGCTGATCTATTTCACATAGGGTAATATACATGTTTCAATGCTATTTTCTTAAATCATCCCACCCTCACCTTCTCCCACAGAGTCCAAAAGTCTGTTCTTTATATCTGTGTCTCTTTTGCTGTCTTGCATATAGGGTCATCATTGCCATCTTTCTAAATTCCCTATATATGCATTAATATACTATATTGTTGTTTTTCTTTCTGACTTACTTCACTCTGCATAATAGGCTCCAGTTTCATCCACCTCCTTAGAACTGATTCAAATGTGTTCCTTTTAATAGCTGAGTAATATTCCATTGTGTATATGTACCACAGATTTCTTATTGATTTGTCTGCCGATGGAAATCCAGGCTGCTTCCACATCCTAGCTATTGTAAAGAGTGCTGTGATGAACATTGGGGTACATGTGTCTCTTTCAATTCTGGTTTCCTCAGTGTGTATGCCCAGCAGTGAAATTGCTGGGTCATATGGTAGTTCTATTTCCAGTTTTTTAAGGAATCTCTACACTGTTCTCTATATTCTGAATTATTTTTCCTTTCCTAACTTATCTACCAAGCTATCTTATCTAACATGTTAACTTGTTGTAGATGGCAGAGTAGAAGGACATGTGTTTATCTTCTCCTGTGAGAACTCCAAAATTATATCTTGCTGCTGAATAACCATCAACAGAAGAATGTTGGATCCCACCAAAAAAGATACCCCACATCCAAGGGCAAAGGAGAAGTCTAGGCAAGATGGTAGGTGGGGCAAAATCGCTTTTAGAATCAAACCTCATACCTGCCAGAGATGCTCAGAGGGCTCAAACAAAACCTTGTGCACACCATAACCCAGAGATCCCCCAGAGACTGAGCCAGACCTGCCTTTGATTGTCTGAGTGTCTCCCGTGGAGGTATGGGTGAGCAGTGTCCTGCCACAGGGGCAAGGGTTCTGGATGCATCAAACCTGGGTCACACAATGTGTGGCATAAACCCTCTTAAAGGGGGTCACCTTTAACCCCACCATAGAGCCGCCAATTAAATGACCCACAAACTGCAGAATAATAATACCATATAAATTCTCACACTGTTAAGGAAGTTCTAGGACCCACAACAAATTTCCCAATCTGGGGATCTGGCAAAAGGACTGAGAACACCCAGGGAATTTGACTTTGGAGGCCAGTGGGATTTGATTACAGAACTTACACAGGATTAGAGAAACAGATTCTTGGAGGGCACAAAGAAAACCTTGCGTGCATCAGGACCCAGGAGAAAGGAGCAGTGACCCTATAGGAGATTGAGGCAGACTTGCCTCTAAGTGTCCAGAAGTCTCCAGCGGAGGTATGGTTTGGCTGTGGCCTGCTACAGGATCGGGGGCACTGAGTGAGGCAATGCAAGCATGGGGCATTTTGAAAGCAGTTACCATCCATTTTTTATCCCCATCATACCTTTATTACCTCCATCATAGTTTGGTCTCAGGTCAAACAACAGTGAGAGGCCACAGCCTCATCCATCAACATAAAACTGGATTAAAGATTTACTGAACATGGCCCCACCCATTAGAAAAGACCTAGTTTCCCCCAGAGTCAGCCTCTTATATCTGGAAGCTTCCATAAGCCTCTTACTCTTATCTGTCAGAGGGCAGAAGGATGAAAACCACAATCACAGAAAACTAAACTGATCACATGGACCACCGTCTTGTCTAACTCAAAGAAACTATGAGCCATGTCATGTAGGGTGACCCAAGATGGATGGGGCATGGTGAAAAGTTCTGACAAAATGCGGTCCACTGGAGAAGGGAATGGCAAACCACTTTAGGATTCTTGCCTTGAGAACCCCATGAACAGTATGAAAAAGCAAAAAGATATAACACTGTGATGAACTCCCCCAAGTTGGTAGGTGCCCAATGTGCTACTGGAGAAGAGTGGAGAAATAACTCCAGAAAGAATGAAGAGACATAGCCAAAAGTGAAAACACCACCCAGTTATAGATGTGACTGATGATGGGCATAAATTCTGATGCTGTAAAGAACAATACTGCATAGGAACCTGGAATGTGAGGTCCATGAATCAAGATAAATTAGAAATGGTCAAACAAGAGAGGGCAAAAGTGAACATCAACATTTTAAAAATCACTGAACTAAAATGGACTTGAATGGGCAAATTTAATTCAGATGTCAATTATATCTACTACTATGGACAAGAATCCCTTAGAAGAAATGGAGTAGCCATCATAGTCAACAAAAGAGTCCGAAATGAAATACTCGAGTTGGTGCAATCTCAAAAATGACAGAATGATCTCTGTTTGTTTCCAAGGCAAACCATTTAATATCCCAGTAATCCAAGTTTATGTCCTGACCATTAATGCTGAAGAAACTGAAGCTGAATAGTTCTATGAAGACCTACAGGATATTCCAGAATTAACACTCCAAAAAGATGCTGTTTTCATCATAGAGGACTGGAATGCAAAAGTAGGAAGTCAAGAGATACCTGGAGTAACAGGCAAATTTTGCCTTGGAGTGCAAAATGAAGCAGGGCCAAGGGTAACAGAGTTTTGCCAAGAGAACAAACTGGTGGTCATAGCAAACACCCTCTTCCAATAACACAATAGAAGACTCTACACATGTATATCACCAGATGATCAATACTGATATCAGAGTGTTCATTTTCTTTTGCAGTAGAAAATGGAGTAGCTCTATACAGTCAACAAAAACAAGACTAGGAGCTGACTGTGGCTAAAATCATGAACGCCTTATTGCAAAATCCAGACTTCAGTTGAAGAAAGCAAGGGAAACCATTAGACCATTCAGGTATGACCTAAATCAAATCCCTTACGATTATAGAGTAGAAGTGAGAAATGTTTCAAAGTATTAGATCTGATAGACAGAGTGCCTGAAGAACTATGGGCAGAGGTTCAGACATTGTACAGGAGGCAGTATTCAAGACCATCCCTAAGAAAAAGGAATGCAAAAAGGCAAAATCTTTGTCTGAGAAGGCCTTACAAATACTTGATAAAAGAAAAGAAGCTAAAAGCAAAGGAGAAAAGCAAAGATATTCTCATTAATAAGAAAGCCTTCCTCAGTGATCAATGCAAAGAAATAGGGAAAACAATAGAATGGGAAAGACTAGAGATCTCTTCAAGAAAATTAGAGATACCAAGGGAACATTTCATGCAAAGATGGACACAATAAAGGACAAAAACAGTATGGACCGAACAGAAGCAGAAGATATTAAGAAAATGTGACAAGAATATGCAGATTAGCTACATAAAAAAGCTCTTAATTACCCAGATAACCATGATGGTGTGATCACTCACCTAGAGCCAGACACCCTGGAATGTGAAGTCAAGTGTGCCTTAGGAAGCATCACTATGAATAAAGATGGGGGGGGGGGTGATCCTAAGATGGCAGAGGAATAGGATGGGGAGAACATTTTCTCCCCCACAAATTCATTGAAAGAACATTTGAACGATGAGCAAATTCCACAAAACAACTTCTGAATGCTGGCAGAGGACATCAGACTCCCAGAAAGGCAGCCCATTGTCTTCAAAAGGAGGTAGGACAAAATATAAAAGATAAAAAGAGAGACAAAAGAGGTAAGGATGGAGATCCGTCCTGGGAAGGGAGTCTTAAGAGAAGTCTCCAAACACTCGCACCGGCAGGTCTGTGAGGAGTTTTGGAATCTCAGATGGTAACATAACTGGGAGGAAAAATAAATAAATCAAATCCACAGATTACATGCCTAACAGCAACTCCCAGCACTCACAGCCACCACCAGCAAGGGGGGAGGGGGGGTTGAACAGGGAGGCATGGGCTGCATTGCTTAGGGTAAGGACCAGGTCCAAATGCCCTGAGGACAATCTGAAGGAAGGAACGTGAGATAGCAACCCAAGCTGTGGAATAGCCAGAGAGAGAGAGGAAAAAGAAAAAAAGAGAGAGAGAGAGAGAACTATCCCGCAAAAAGCCCTAACATAAGGCACTGCCAGACCCGGTCACAGAACAAAGGACTGAGCGAATACCAGAGGGGAGCTAGCAGGTTGCCGACCAGCCCATCCCCTACCAGAGACAGGCAGGCAGGAGCAGCCAGAGCCGGAAAGGGGCAGTCTCCGCCCCAGAGAGGCATCCTTTACCAAACTGCAAATAAGCTCCGCTGCTAACCAAGACTTCTTGGGATTATGGATGGTTGACATCCCCAGGGAGGATCGCAGCCAGAGATCCACTTCCCAGAAGAGGCACAGGGTACATCTGAGAGGGGCGGGCCCGCAGGCACCCAGGCTGTGGAGAGCACATAGAGAATTGATTACTGGGTAGCTTGCTCTCTCCCCTTTTGATTCCCCATCTTCTCCTAGTCACCTCTATCTCCCTCCTCCCTCTTCTCTTCTCCATGTAACTCTGTGTGCCTCTCCAGGTGTCACTTACTGTGGAGAAATTTTTCATCATTAACCTAGAGTTTTATCATCGGTGCTGTATAGATGGAGACCTTGAGGCTACTGTAAGAATAAGACGGAAAACCAGAGGCAAGAAGCTTAAGTCCAACACCTGAGAACACCAGAGAAATCCTGACACCAGGGAACATTAATTGATAAGAGCTCATCCAAAAGCCTCCATACCTACACTGAAACCAAGCACCACCCAAGAGCCAACAAGTTCCAGAGCAAGACATACCACAAAAATTCTCCAACAATGCAGAAACACAGTCCTGAGCTTCAATATACAGGCTGCCCAAAGTCACACCAAATCCATAGACATCTCAAAACTCACTACTGGACAATTCATTGCACTTCAGAGAGAAGAAATCCAGCTGTACCCACCAGAGCACTGACACAAGCTTCCCCAACCAGGAAACCTTGACAAGCCATCCGTCCAACCCCATCCACAGCAAGGAACCACCACAATAAAAAGGAACCACAAACTGCCAGAATATGGAAAGGCCACCCCAAACACAGCAATCTAAACAAGACGAATGGGCAGAAAACTACTCAGCAGGTAAAAGAACAGGATAAATGTCCACCAAACCAAACAAAAGAGGAAGAGATGAGGAGTCTACCTGAAAAAAAATTCAGAATAATGATAGTAAAAATGACTCAAAATCTTGAAAACAAAATACAGTTAAATAGCCTGGAGACAAGGATTGAGAAGATGCAAAAAATGTTTAACAAGGACCTAGAAGAAATAAAAAAGGGTCAATATATAATGAATAATGCAATAAATGAGATCAAAAACACTCTGGAGGGAAAAGTAGAATAAAGGAGGCAGAAGATAGGATAAGTGAGGTAGAAGATAGAATGGTAGAAATAAATGAGACAGAGAGGAAAAAAGAAAAAAAAAATGAATTAAAAGAAATGAGGACAAACTCAGAGACCTCTGGGACAATGTTAAATGCCCCAACATTCAAATCATAAGAGTACCAGAAGAAGAAGACAAAAAGAAAGACCATGAGAAAATACTTGAGGAGATAATAGTTGAAAACTTCTCTAAAATGGGGAAGGAAATAGTCACCCAAGTCCAAGAAACCCAGAGAGTTCCAAATAGGATAAACCCAAGGCTAAACACCCCAAGACACATATTAATCAAATAAACAAAGACCAAACACAAAGAACAAAATATTAAAAGCCACAGGGGAAAAACAGCAAATAACACACAAAGGGATTCCCATAAGGATAACAGTTGATCTTTCAATAGAAACTCTTAAGGTTGGAAGGGAATGGCAGGACATACTTAAAGTGATGAAAGAGAAAAACCTATAACCCAGTTTACTGTATCCAGCAAGGATCTCATTCAGATATGAAGGAGAACTCAAAAGCTTTACAGACAAGCAAAAGCTGAGAGAATTCAGCACCACCAAACCAACTCTACAACAAATGCTAAAGGATCTTCTCTAGATAGGAAACACAGAAAGGGTGTATAAACTCGAACCCAAAACAACAAAGTAAATGGCAATGGGATCATGCTTATCATAATTACCTTAAATGTAAATAGGTTGAATGTCCCAACCAGGAAAACAAAAACTTGCTGAATGGATACAGAAACAAGATCCCTATATATGCTGTCTACAAGAGACCCACCTCAAAACAAAGGACACATACAGACTGAAAATGAAGGGCTGGAAAAAGATATTCCACGAAAATAGAGACCAAAATAAAGCAGGAGTAGCAATAGTCATATCAGATAAAATAGACTTTAAAATAAAAGTAGTGAAAAGAGACAAAGAAGGACACTACATAATGATCCAAGAAGAAGATAAAACAATTATAAATATATATGCACCCAATATAGGAGCACCACAATATGTAAGGCAAATGCTAACAAGTATGAAAGGGGAAATTAACAATGACACAATAATAGTGGAAGGCTTTAATACCCCACTTACACCAATGGATAGATCAACTAAACAGAAAATTAACAAGGAAGCATAAACTCTAAATGATGCAATGGACCAATTAGACCTAATTGATATCTTTAGGACGTTTCACCTCAAAACAATGAATTTCACCTTTTTCTCAAGTGCACATGAAAACTTCTCCAGGATAGATCACATCCTGGGCCATAAATCTAGTCTTGGTAAAATTAAAAAAACAATTGAAATCATTCCAGTCATCTTTTCTGATCACAATGCAGTAAGATTAGACATCAATTACAGGAGAAAAAACTATTAAAAATTCCAACATATGGAGGCTGAACAACCCTCTGCTGAATAACCAACAAATCACAGAAAAAAATAAAAAAAAGAAATCAAAATATGCATAGAAATAAGTGATAATGAAAACATAACAACCCAAAACCTATGGGACACTGTGAAAGCAGTGCTAAGGGTAAGGTTCATAGCAATACAAGCTTACCTCAAGAAACAAGAAAAATTTCAAGTAAATAATGTAACTCAACACCTAAAGCAACTAGAAAAGGAAGAAATGAAGAACCTCAGGGTTAGTAGAAGGAAATAAATCTTAAACATTAGGGCAGAAATAAATGCAAAAGAAACAAAAGAGACCACAGCAAAAATCAAAAAAGCTAAAAGCTGGTTATTTGAGAAGATAAATAAAATTGACAAATCATTAGCCAGACTCATCAAGGAAAAAAGGGAGAAGAATCAAATCAACAAAATTAGAAATGAAAATGGAGAAATCACAACAGACAACACAGAAATACAAAGGATCATAAGAGACTACTATCAGCAACTATATGCCAATAAAATGGGCAACTTAGAAGAAATGGACAAATTCTTAGAAAAGTACAACTTTCCAAAACTGAACCAGAAAGAAGTAGAAAATCTTAAAAGACCCCTCACAAGCACAGAAATCGAAACTGTAATCAGAAATCTTCCAGCAAACAAAAGCCCAGGACCTAATGGCTTCACAGCTGAATTCTATCAAAAATTTAGAGAAAAACTAGCACTTATGCTATTCAAACTCTTCCAGAAAATTGCAGAGGAAAGTAAACTTCCAAAGGCATTCTATGAGACCACCATCACCCTAATACCAAAACCAGACAGAGATGCCACAAAAAAAGAAGACTACAGGCCAATATCACTGATGAACATAGATGCAAAAATCCTTAACAAAATTCTAGCAAACAGAATCCAACAACATATTAAAAAGATTATACATCATGACCAAGTGGGCTTTATCCCAGGGATGCAAGGATTCTTCAATATCCACAAATCAATCAATGAGATACACTACATTAACAAACTGAAAGTTAAAAGCCATATGATTTTCTCAATAGATGCAGAGAAAGCCTTTGACAAAATTCAACATCCATTTATGATAAAAACCCTCCAGAAAGCAGGCATAGAAGGAACCTATACCTCAACATAAAGAAGCTATATATGACTAGCCCACAGCAAATATTATCCTCAATGGTGAAAAATTGAAAGCATTTCCCATAAAGTCAGGAACAAGACAAGGGTGCCCACTCTCACCACTACTATTCAACATAGTTTTGGAAGTTTTGGTCACAGCAACCAGAGCAGAAAAAGAAATAAAATGAATCCAGATCTGAAAAGAAGAATTAAAACTCTCACTGTTTGCAGATGACATAATCCTTTACATTGAAAACCCTAAAGACTCCACCAGAAAATTACTAGAGCTAATCAATGAATATAGTAAAGTTGCAGGATATAAAGTTAACACAGAGAAATCCCTTGCATTCCTATACACTAACAATGAGAAAACAGAAAGAGAAATAAAGGAAACAATTTCATTCATCATTGTAATGAAAATACTTAGGAATACATCTACCAAAGACCTATATACAGAAAATTATAAAACACTGATGAAGGAAATCAAAGAGGACACAAATACATGGAGAAATATACCATGTTCATCCTGAGAAACGCTGGGCTGGAGGAAGCACAAGCTGGAATCAAGATTTCCAGGAGAAATATCAATAACCTCAGACATGCAGATGGCATCACCCTTATGGCAGAAAGCAAAGAAGAACGAAAGAGCTTCTTGATGAAAGTGAAAGAGAAGATTGAAAAACTTGGCTTAATACTTAACATTCAGAAAACTAAGATAATGGCATCTGGCCCCATCACTTCATGGCAAATAGGTGGGAAAACAATGGAAACAGTGAGAGACTTTATTTTGGGGGGCTCCAAAATCGCTGTAGATGGTTACTGCAGCCATGAAAGTAAAAGATGTTTGCTCCTTGAAAGAAAACCTATGACCAACCTAGGCAGCATATTAAAAAGCAAAGTCAATACTTCACCAACAAAGTTCCGTCTCATCAAAAGCATGGGTTTTCCAGTAGTCATGTATAGATGAGAGTTGGAGTGTAAAGAAAGCTGAGCGCTAAAGAATCCATGCTTTTGAACTGTAGCTTTGGAAAAGACTCCTGAAAGTCCCTTGGACTACAAGGAGATCAAACCAGTCAATCCTAAAGGAAATCAGTTCTGAATATTCATTGGAAGGACTGATGCTGAAACTGAAACCTCAATACTTTGGCCACCTGATACAAATAACTGACTCATTGGAAAAGACCCTGATTCTGGGAAAGATTGAAGGCAGGAAGAGAAGGGCACAACAGCAGATAAGATGGTTGGATGGCATCACCATCTCGGACATAAGTTTGATCAAGCTCCCTGAGCTGGTGATGGACAGGGAAGCCTGGCATACAGCTGTCAATGGGGTTGCAAAGAGTCAGATACGACTGAATGACTGTACTGAACGTGTTTACTTTGCTTATGTTTTTATTCGAAGCACTGAATCTGTTTACTCATCTATGTAAAATATTTTCTAAGCTTGATGTAACCATTCTTGTTTATAGAAAATTCTGTTTTTAAGCATAGAAATTTTATTAAAATATTTTAATTGCAATATTTTACTGTAAGGTTTCCTTCAATATAATATACAGCTACATCTTATTTACCTCCATGGCTTTAATTCGGTCATAATATACATTGTGAGTTTTATCAATGACAATAGTTGCATGTGTATTCTTTATATTGCGATGAATGTCAAGGCCTGCAGCTTGTATTTGTGTATACTTTTTTTTATAATTATTTATACATTACTACATATCATATTTCAATGTCATAGTACTAAATAAAAACATATGCATATATTCATTTTCAAGGTACTACGTATTTTAGAAATATATATTATTATACTACTGATTGTCTCTGTATATTTAAAGCTCAGTATATTTTAAGCTAAGAAACCATCAGTTAAGAGGACAATAGGAACAGTAAATGGACACATTCTCCAAGGACATAGAATTGATAAAAGACTAAATTTATTAATCTGGAAGATCATAAATTGATAAAATCTCTGCTTGAAGAATAATCTGTTGTACATAGTAATGAAACTGATAACTCTTATAAGTCAGCATTCAGCTAAAAAATTGCAGCCAGATTCTTTACCAGCTGAGTCACAAAGGAAGACCTCAGCTAAAATAATTTGTGTCAAAATTAATATTGGTTTGTAACAGTTCAACTTAAAATTTTTGACATTATAATGATGCAAAATTAATACACATTCAGTAGAAACCATACTTTGAATTTTGAATTTTATCAATGATCTTTTCCTGGGCTAGTGATATGCAGCTACAAATTTTGTAGTACTAACAAAGTTAATTACTATTACAATTTATTGTATTGCTAGACAAGAAGTGCAAATTAAATACCAAGATAATATAAGCAGTCATGACAATCAGTTCAGTTCAGTCACTCAATCATGTCCGACACTGCGACCCCATGGACTAGAGCATGCCAGATCTCCCTGTCCATCACCAACTCCCAGAGTTTGCTCAAACTCATGTCCATCAAGTCAGTGATGCCATCCAATCATCTCATTCTCTGTCATCCCTTTCTCCTGCCTTCAATCTTTCCCAGCATCAGAGTCTTTTCCAATGAGTCAGTTCTTTGCATCAGGTGGCCAAAGTATGAGACAGCCCAATTCTCTGATTTTGAATGGGTTACTATTTGAAAATTCTTACTTGTAGGTTACAAAGTCTCCCCTTAAGATCCATAAATGTATGTTTTTACATTCAGACAAGATATTGCATGCTTCTTTGCTTTCCATTGTCATGCACAGGGATTAGGATACAGTAGTATCTCATAAGAATGGTGATTTAAATCAATTAATTGATTTCTCAAATTAGAAGTGACCATCAATTTGTAGGAATTAAGGATTCTACAGCAAGAAAAAAATGTGCAAATAATCTCTCATTCTATCTTACATATCTCTGTGTGTCATTAATTTGAGCAACAACAAAAACTTGGTGACTGAAAATCTAAAATATAATTTCAGGAGAGGTATTGAATGCCATTATCCAAAAGATACATGTGAGGTTATCCACAAGGTACATGTGAGCTTTTCACAGTGGATAAGAAAATTAGAGGATGGAGAGAAATAAAGGGTGTACCACTGTACCAGCATGCAGCAAACAATAAATCACCATATATTCTCAATACTACAAGCATTCTATCAAGGGGATATGTCTTAGGAAGATAATCAAGTACCCTTGAAAGATAACAGGAAAGCAATGTATCAAACTCCAGGAAAAGCTTTTTGGCATGCTAACAATATTTAACGAGAGCCCATAATAGAATGGCTATATGCCTATAAGCTTCTCATCAGTGACAAAGTGTAATTTTTTTTCATGAGTTGGCTGTAATCCTTTAATTTGCAGTCAGTTTATCTGAACATCTTTCAGCTAAAACTAGATTAGAAAATCCCCCTAAACTAAGAGTTAGCACTTTGCTACATGCTAAGGCTATGATGCTTGAATTTTGATATTTAGAAAGTTTATATGTTTAACAAGCTCCCAATTCACCTCAAAGTATACAAATAATTGCACTTGGAGAAACTCTGCTTACTATTTACTGACTATAAACATTAATTCTATAGGAGGCAAATATGGACTACCTAAGTATAAAACAGACAATAAATTTTGTATAAAAATATTGTGAATACCATATTTAGTAGTAGACTTTTTCTCAAAGGTTTTCATAAGTGCTTTATTTTCTTTATCTCAGTGAAGAGTCATCACTCTTTCCCAAGTTAATGCTGCTATTTGGATGTAGGCTAATATTACCTTTTACTTTCATGAGAACCTTGGATTCATCTTTTATTTCCTAAATATATTTTTTTAAATAAAACCCTAGCTTTTTCTTCTTAATGTATAAAATTCCTTTAAAATCAGTCTAACCCTATGTCTTATTACACTTTTCCTTCATCATTCAAGACTTTAAATATATTATTCTCCATTTATCCACTAATTAACATATAGTTAGTTTCAAAAATATTGGATTGTTTCCTAACACTGCTCGGAAAAAAGTCATTGTCATCAAGCCCATCTTAGTTGTGAAACCCAAAGGATCCCTTCCAGATGTAATGAAGCTGCATTATTTACTCAAAATCTCTATACTTTTCCTCACTGTCAAGACTTGGGCTATTTATTCCTTGTATTAGAAACATACACTAAATTTTACCACTGCTTTCTCTTCTTAAAATTCCCTTCCCTTTCCTGCCTCTTAAGTAAAAAGGATTCAATTTTTAGTGATCTTTTAAATATCAACTTTTCTAAAAAAGTCTTTCTTGCTCCTACAGATTTGGTTAATTGCTCCTGTAGCATCATGTAATTATCTTTGCAAATTATATATACCTCATTAGAAATTGTTTGGTTAGTTTGTATCTTTACAATTAGATTGCCAGCTCCTATGGAATAGGATCCAGGCTTGATTGTTTGTTTGCTTGCTAGGAAACATTCAATAAATATTATCTGAATGATTGAATTGCTACCCCTAGTATTTTCATCTGATGGCAAGCTTATTTTTATTATAATGCTCAACGTTTTTCTTTCCACTATCTTTATTCTTTCTTTTAGAGTTTTCTAAACACTATTTGAATGCCCATCTGGCAATTTCCCACTTTATAATGTCTACCATTCCTGTGTAGAAGTTAAGATCTTATATTACTTTCTCTCTTGTACATAGATTCAGGCTTGTGACCCAGGCTTCAGCGATTTGAGAAAGACATATTCAGCAACAAGCAGTTTGAAGAAATGGACACAAGGAGTCCTTTTTTCATGTAAGACTTTCTATAGCAACAATGCAGAGCTCCTGGTGTCCAATGTCCAATGAAGGCAGTGTCTAGTGGAATGTTTTTGCCCAATTGTTACAAGGGAATTTGCAGTGGAGAATCATTACAGTGTGTTGTATCATTCGTGACCTGACTTCAAGCCAAACTCTCCTGCTTTCCCAGAGATCCAATGAGCTATCAGATTTTATAAATACCTTTCCTGCTTAAACTAGTTTAAGTGGATGTTGTTTGATTCAACTATGAGCTCTGATAGGTATATATCCTGTTTTGTTATTTTTTCTGAGTCATATTTCCCCATGAATTCACCTAGTGGTGAATAAACTGAGAGAGCATGGGTCATGGTGGAAATAAGTTCAGTTGCTCAGTCGTGTCCAATTCTTTGAGACCCCGTGGACCGCAGCATGTCGGGCCTCCCTGTCCATCACCAGCTCCCGGAGTTTACCCAAACTCATGTCCATTGAGTCGGTGATGCCATCCAACCATCTCATCCTCTGTCATCCCCTCCTCCTCCTGTCTTCAATCTTTCCCAGCATCAGGGTCTTTTCAAAATAGATAGATACAATAGTTTTATGAGAAATAGTATCAGAGCACCAAGATTGGGCTTTTCAGTCACAAAAGGAAGAGGGAGATCTAGTGAAATAGACTAGATATATGAGAGAAGGAAAAAAAGAACGTGTCACAGAAAACACTGAAGGCAGAATTTCAAGGAAAGGGATGTTAACTATGACAACTGATGTATTAATGAAAAGAGAACAGAGTTGGAAAATGGAGGTTATGAATAGTATGAACTTAGAATCCTTCATTTTATTTATACCATCCCATTATTATCTACTACTTGATGACATCACATGACTTGTCCTTTTTCTAGTACCTATATTTGCTTCTCTTGTAGCTCAGTTGGTAAAGTATCTGCCTGCATTGCAGGAGACCCGATTTTGATCTCTGGGTTGGGAAGATCGCCTGGAGAAAGAAATGGCAACCCACTCCAGTATCCTTGCCTGGAAAATCTCGTGGACAGAGGAGCCGGGTGGGCTGCAGTCCATGGGGGCGCACTACTGAGCGACTAACACTTACTTAACACCTACTATATTTGACAACTAGAAGCTTCAAACCCAGATTGTTTTAATTGAATTCAGACCAATTTTCCAAATTCTGTTGAATATTTCCACTGAAACATGACCTATTCCACAAAAAGAAACCATTTCCTTTACTCCCACCTAGATTATTACTCTTTAGGTCTCCTTTTCACTTTGGCAGAAAATTTAGATTCAATGAAATTTCCATGATTCATAAATCATATTAATTTCATCTCTTAAATATCTGTCAAAAATTATCTCCCTATCCATCTTACTACTGCTTAGTATTTTACACCCATAGCATCTCTTGTTTGGGTTATTGCTATATCCTCCTCATCAGTATTTCAGTCTTTAGTCTTATTTCTCTTTGATATTCTCAAATTTCCTGCACAGTAATTATTCTAAAGGGCAAGCTTGATAGTGTGCTATTCCTGCTCACAATCATTTTGTGGCCTCCCATTACTTTAGAATGAAAATCAGCATCTTAGGACATGATATTCCTGATACACCCTTACACAGTAGTTTCATTGATTCTCCTGCTTGTATCTCTGGAGCTATGCTCCAGGAACTCTCAACTATATTTATTTACCTGAAATTGGCATGTTTTCTCTCATCTTCATTTTTTTTTTTTTAATTCAGATTTCTCTGCCTGAGCTACTCTATACATTTATCCAAATGGCACTGAGGGGCTGTGAAAGTGAAGTCACTCAGTAATGTCCAACTCTTTGTGACCCCGTGGACTGTAGCCTACCAGGCTCCTCAGTCCATGAGATTTTCCAGGCAAGAGTACTGGAGTGAGATGCCATTTTCTTCTCCACTGAGGGGCTGTACTGGCTGTCTAAGTAAGATTGAAAGCATAATAGAGACAAAAATTTAACTCATTTGTAAAACTTTACACTGAATTTGGGGAATTTTTGGAATCTAACAGTGCTTCTAATATGCAAGCCCTTGAGTATGTCTTCTTCCTATGTAAACAAATGCCAGGTAAAAGTTGTTTATGTAATCTTTATGAAATTTCTAGAAAGGATTTAATTGATTTTAGGGTATAGTAGGAAACATAGTTTAACTTACTCAACTTTTAATTCTGAAACAGCAAAAAGATTGTGAAATAGCTTGATATAGGTAGAACCCAAATTTTAGTCTTTCAAGTATATTGCAGTAAATAAAAATTGTTCAGTCGCCATGTGGTATCTGACTGTTTGTAACCCCAAGGACCACAGCACTCCAGACATCTCTATCCTTCCCCATCTCTGGTAGTTTACTCAAATTCATGTCCGTGGCATTAGTGATACCATCCAACCATCTCATTCTCTGTCACTTCCTTCTCCTTTTGTCTTCAATCATTCCAAGCATTAGGATTATTTCCAGTGAGTCAACTCTTCACATCAGGTGGCCAAAGTTTTGGAGCTTCCACTTCAGCATCATTCCTTCCAATGAATAGTCAGTGTTGATTTATTTTAGGATTGACTGATTTGAACTCCTTGCAGTCCAAGGGACTCTCAAGAGTCTTCTCCAGCACTACAATTCAAAAGCATTAATTCTTTGGCACTTGGATGGTCCAGCTCTCTTATCCATACATGAATACTGGAAAAACCATATCTTTGACTATACAGACCTTTGTCATCAAAGTGACACCTTTGCTTTTAAGTATACTGTTTAGGTTTGTTATAGCATTCTTTCCAAGGAGCAATCATCTTCATTTCATGGCTGCAGTCACTGTCTGCAGTGATTTTGGAGCCTAAGAAAATTAAATCTGTCATCACCCTATTTATTTAACCTCTATGATGAGTACATCATATGGAATGCCGGGCTGGATGAATCACAGCTAGAATCAAGATTGCTGGGAAAAATGTCAACAACCTCCTCAGGTATTCAGATGATACGACTCTAAAGACAGAGGGTGAAGAGGAACTGAAGAGATTTGTGATTAGAGTGAAAGATGAGAGTGAAAAAACCTGGCTTTAAACTCAACATTAAAAAAAACTAAGATCATGGCATCCAGTCCCATCACTTCATGGTAAGTAGAAGTAGGAAAAGTGGAAACAGTGATGGATTTTATTTTCTTGGTCTTCTGTGAGGTTATCTTGTTGTTGTTGTTCAGTTGTAAGTCACATCTGACTTTGCAACCCCGTGGACTGCAGCACGCCAGGCTTCCCTGTCCTTCACTCATCTTCTGAGCTTGCTCAAACTCATGTCCACTGAGTCGATGATGCCATCCAACCATCTCATCCTCTGTCATCCCCTTCTCCTTCTGCCTTCAATCTTTCCCAGCATCAGGGTCTTTTCTAATGGGCTCTTTGCATCAGGTAGATGAAGTATTAGAAATTCAGCTTAATCATCAGTCTTTCCAATGAATATTCAGGTTTGATTTCCTTTAAGATTGACTAGTTTTATCTCCCTGCAGTCCAAGGGACTCTCAAGAGTCTTCTCCAACACCACAGTTCAAAAACATCAATTCTTCAGCACTCAGCCTTCTTTATGGTTCAATTCTCACATCCATATATGATCACTGAAAAAAGTATAGCTTTGACTATATGGACCTTTTTTGGCAAAATGTCTCTACTTTTTAATATGCTGTCTAAGTTGGTCACAGTTTTTCTTCCAAATTATATCTTTAAAAAAATTCTGTCATCAAAACTATGCCACAGAAAGTGGTCTAAGAGAATAGAGTAATCCTCAAGAAGCACTAAGTCTTCATTAATTATTCCCTGAAGGCAATAGAGAAAACAACGCTAGTAAATGTGGTTGGCTATAGTTCCCTAGAGCTGACTTTATTCTCATTCGTATAGTTTCCTAGGAGCAGGGTTGTAGACCTTTACTCCATCTGTTATTTCCAGATCTATGCATATTGAAATATATGTGTATACCTGCAAAGAACGGTCAGTCTCTAATTTCAAAGATAACTTCCATTGATATAGTACTCTAGGAAAGCAATAACATTCTAAACAAGACAAAGAGCAGTGTTCTACATAGCTGATGATACACTTTGGTAGGTTTCTCATATTGGATTAGATAAGGAAGACATTCAATACTAAATAAGTGCCCTCATAAACATGAAACAATAATTATCTTGCAAAATATCTAGTAATCATAAGCAAGGTTATTTTCTACGTCAATAATGTCATTGGTATATATATATTCTCAGTAAATATGTGCATGAAATAACTGATTTACCAAAATTGCTGTTAAACACCAAGTTTACTATTTCATATGCTAATAACCATGTTCTTGGAGTTTTATATATACACCCAAGGAATTATGGTAATTTTAAAATTTAACGATATACTCCAACTCTGTGTTAGATGTTTTCGGTCTAAAATACTACATGGACAAAATGGTAGATGGGTCTTTCCAAGCCTAATTGCAAGATCATGAAACAGTTAGTGCCTTTCTTGAAAGAAAAATTACCTGACTGCTTATTTGGTCCATCATTGTTAAATGTTTTGTTTTTATTTTATTTCATAATAATTATAAACATGGATAGTATTCTAAATCCATTTATTTCTTAAAAGGTTTTTTTTTTTTTTAAATTACAATATATGAAGAATGCATGCAAAATTAGATAGAGTGGTTTCTTGACTTTCACTGTAACAACCAAAAATGAAATAGGCATTCATCACAGAATGAATGAATACTAAAGAAGTCAGGAATGCAGGATGCAGAATAAACATAGTAATATGTAACAAGATCTACACTGGGAAAAATAAGGAATTTATCGATCAAATAGATTATGAAAATACATTTTTAAAGTTGTATGTGATCACCTCTCAGTCATCTTGTGGAAATGGATAATAAACATTGATTACAGTTACATTAATGTAAACCAATTAGATACATGTGGAATATTCATATAAATTTAAGTAGATTGGTTAGGTAGGAAGTTAGGCATGAGCAACAAAAAGTGGTCTGGCCAAAAAGATTCAAGTTGGTCTTCTAACACCACTCCAGACTGGCCCCAATGAGGCCCAGGAGAACTCACAGCTATGCTAAAAAGTAACCAGAGAGTTTTCCACTCCAGAGCATGTGTCCTAGGCACACAGTGGATGCAAACTAATCACAAGGACTTCTCCAAATCCCATGTGCTCCTGATACACAGACATGTCTACAAGTGACCTTAGGCAGCCAGGAGCCCACTAATGGTTCATAAACATTTTAAACTTACACACATCTGATTATAACAGACTGAGTTATGGGAAAGATACAGTTTATAAAGCCTGTTGTTATTCAACCTTGCAACTGTCAACCAAAATTTTCAGTCCACACCCACCTAAATGAATATATAAAAACCCTATCTTGAAAACCCCTGTACTTCATCATTCCTGGCTCAGTTCCTCTCTTGACTTGACTTACTTCTCCCATGAGGAGTTCCTTCTGTTCTTTCTTCAGTAAACTTATTTTTGGCATGAGTAAGACCTCAGATTCTTCTTTGTGTCCTTACCAAGAACTGAGGAAGAGTCCTTTTCAATTCTCCCTGTCTGCTATCAATTCTCCCTATCTCCCTATCATTGGGCAAAATGATTGGTTATAATTAGAATATAGAACCTTTTCTCATTTTGTTCAATTTTATTGAAGGAAATTTATAGTGATCATTATAATAATATGTATAATGGATATTTTTGTAATCGTAAAATTGGAAATCTACAGAAGGCTTTAAGGGAAAAGAATATTATCTGAGGTAAAGATCAAAGTATATTTACATGTTCATTTAAAAATGAGCCTACTTTAAATGCACCAAGTTCATTCATCTGGAAGTTACTTCAAATTGTAAAAGAAATTGCTGAGTGACATTATTTAATCAATTTCCTCACTATTTATATTCCAAAATTATTTCAAGTGACACAATATAAATGAGATTTGTTTTTTCTTTAATAATAGTTCACATCTTCCTGTTTTCTTTGTTTCAAGATACTGAAATAGGCAAAAGAAAATGAAATACTGAGTGTGGCAAAGAATCTAAAATATAGTACTTGATTTTGAATAATAACAAGAGATACTGACAATATAGAAAACATGCACTCATGGCATTTATTTTATATTTCTTTTTTTTGTTGTTGTTAGTTGGAAACAAAAAGAAAGCGGATGAATTTGCTTTCTCTTTAGTGAAATTGATAGACATAATTTTAGATTGTATTTTTGGTTTCTAAGTAAAATCTATAAATGCAAATTTGGTAATGCCAATCCTAAAAGAAATCAACCCTAAATATTCATTGGAAGGGCTGAAACTGAAGCTGAAGCTCCAATACTTTGGCCATCTGATGGGAAGAGCTGACTCTTTGGAAAAGACATTGATGTTAGGAAAGATTGAATTTAACAGGAGAAGGGGCAGCAAATGAGATGGTTATATAGCATCACCAACTCAATGGACAAGAATTTGAGCAAACTCCAGAAGATAGTGAAGGACAGGGAAGCCTGGCATGTTGTAGTCCATGGTGTTACAAAAAGTTGGACACAGTGACTGAACAATAACGACAATGTCACTCCACCATAGCAAGATATGGAGCATCAATATGAGACCTACAGTGTTTAAGTTCATAAGCTATAATCAGATATTTTTGCTTTGTTTGGTCTCTAGCATTTCATTAATTGTATGATTTCATGGTTAGTGATCATAAGATATAATGTTTTTGTACATCAAATTTGTTTATAGTGTAATTTTAAATAAAATTTAAATTAAGTATTTAATCAATACTAAATTGATATTTATTCAATATTATTTAATCAATAATAAAATATCACAAACACTTTTTTGAAAATAATTGGCATTTTAAAATATTTCAGTAGATAGGCATGATTCTATAGCAACTTAAAATAATTTTTTATTAAACCATACACTTTACTAAATAATATTTCTAAAGTTCTCTGCTTCCCCAATGAAAAATTGTCCAAGTTAAAAAGTTTATCTGTGGGAACTTTTGAATATATTTAACTCATTCAAGTGTGCAAACTCATTTGGTACAAGCACATGAATAACAGTATTTGAGAAATAGATGTAGTGGCAAAGCTACTATGTCTATAAATATATATGTATATATAAAAATTATATAACTCTGTTACATAAATATAAAGAAAAAATAATCAGTATATTTCAGAAAGTCAATCAAGTATTTAAAATTTTGCTTTTATGGTTCTGAAGAGTAAAGAAATAAAACCAATTGGTTTCTAAACTGATTAAGTGAAGTTAATTTAGTTGTGCTCTGCTGAGAACTGTAATTGAGAATGATATTGAACCATCTTAAATAGCTTTTAAAAATATAAAATATATGTTAACATATGTCTGTTTATATATAATAAATATGATATGGACACATGTAATTGCACAGAAATATTATGAAAAATGATTTCTACATAGGCATAATGCTGATTCATTGTGTTCCTTTTAAAATTGAGATACTCACTTTGCTTCTTTCTTCTTTTGTGATATTTCAGGTTATATTTTACACAAGCATCATATCTACTTTTTGTGAGTTACAGGCATAATGAACTCCTATGGATCCATTATCCAGCTTAAGTACTAGAACATCAAGAATACTTTGCACCTACTCACAGGCTCTCTTTTTCATGCCATTCCTCTGTCACCTCTACCCCAAGAAGCAAGCATTATTATAAAATCCCATAGCATCCATCACTTTTTCTTTAATAAGAAATCACAAAATTTGAGTGAAAAATAATATTTATTTCTTGCTCTTAATTCTGTGATGAAAATGGAGCAGCTTTGCTTTGAGCTAAGTTTCACTTAGGTTCTTTCCACACTTGTGGTTTCCAGGGCTCATGGAGAAGTCAGAAGCAAAAATGTGATGGCATCCTGCCATTTCCACTCACAGTCCCACTGCCAACAAGTCACATGGCCACATCCAACATCACAGGCATGTCGTTGGATACAGTATGTGTATGTGTGTGTGTGTGGGGGGGGGGGATGGAAGGTTTTGCATGGTTGGTGAACAATCATTTAATCTATTATACCTGTATTGATCATTTATTTGATTCTTCCCTCAAATTATGAGCACTATCTTATGGTATTAAGCTCCAAACAGAGGGAAGAAAGACCCTCACAGATTACTGGTATTGTAAGACAGCAGGGTCAATAGAACCCTTCTCTTCATGTATTCTATGCTGATTTAGGAAGTATGTAGTAGGACTTCCATGGTGGCTCAGATAGTAAAGAATCTGCCTGCAGCCCAGGAGACCAAGGTTTGATTCCTGGGTTGGGAAGATTCCCTGGAAAAGGAAATGGCAACCCACTCCAGTATCTTTTTCTGGAGAATTCCATGGACAGAGGAGCCTGGTAGACTAGAGTTTATGGGATCTATCACTCAGTTTATGACTGAATGACTAACACTACTACACTAATGCTATCATTTAAGTATATGTTATCATTAAATATTTCATTTTGTTGCATTCAAAATAAATATAAAATATTTGAAAAGAATAACTGTTATATAGCATAACTAGTTGATGTTATCATATTTATTTGATAATAATAGATAACACCAAGTCAAAATATACAGTAATAATATATGGTGTCTAATGAATTTTTGTACTTTTAAATTATTTTAATGGAGATAAGGTTATAATAATTAAATTAAGCTTTCAGTTTCAGTTCAGTCACTCAGTCCTGTCTGACTATTTGTGACACCATGAACTACAGCACACCAGGCCTCCCTATCCATCACCAACTCATGGAGTCCATCCAAACCCATGTCCATCGAGTCAGTGATGCCATCCAATCATCTCATCCTTTGTCGCCCCCTTCTCCTCCTGCCCTCAATCTTTCCCACATCAGGGTCTTTTCCAATGAGTCAGCTCTTTGCATCAGGTGGCCAAAGTATTGGAGTTTCAGCTTCAACATCAGTCCTTCCAATGAACACCCAGGACTGATCTCCTTTAGGATGGACTGGTTGGATCTTCTTGCAGTCCAAGGGACTCTCAAGAGTCCCCTCCAAAACCACAGTTCAAAAACATCAATTTCTTGGCGCTCAGCTTTCTTTATAGTCCAACTCTCACATCCATGCATGACCACTGGAAAAACCATAGCCTTGACTAGATGGACCTTTTGTTGACAAAGTAATGTCTCTGCTTTTTAATATGCTGTCTAGGTTGGTCATAACTTTCCTTTCAAGGAGCAAGCGTCTTTTAATTTCATGGCTGCAGTCACCATCTGCAGTGATTTTGGAGACCAGAAAAATAAAGTCAACCACTGTTTCCCCATCTATTTGCCATGAAGTGATGGGACCAGATGCCATGATCTCAGTTTTCTGAATATTGAGCTATAAGCCAACTTTTTCACTCTCCCTCTTTCACTTTCATCAAGAGGCTCCTTAGTTCTTCTTCACTTTCTGCCATAAGGGTGGTGTCATCTGCATATCTGAGGTTATTGATATTTCTCCCAGCAATCTTGATTCCAGCTTGTGCTTCCTCCAGCCCAGCGTTTCTCATGATATACTCTGCATATAAGTTAAATAAGCAGGGTGACAATATACAGCCTTGATGTACTACTTTTTCTGTTTGGAACCAGTCTGTTGTTCCATGTTCAGTTCTAACTGTTGCTTCCTGATCTGCATACAGGTTTCTCAAGAGGCAGGTCAGGTGATTTGGCATGCCCATGTCTTTCAGACTTTTCCACAGTTTATTGTGATCCACACAATCAAAGGCTTTGGCATAGTCAATAGAGCAGAAATAGATGTTTTCCTGGAACTCTCTTGCTTTTTTGATGATCCAGTGGATGTTGGCAATTTGATCTCTGGTTCTTCTGCCTTTTCTAAAGCCACCTTGAACATTTGGAAGTTCATGGTTCATGTATTTCTGAAGTCTGACTTGGAGATATTTAAGCATTACTTTGCTAGTGTGTGAGATGAATGCAATTGTGTGGTAGTTTGAGCATTTTTTGGCATTGTCTATCTTTGGTATTGGGATGAAAACTGATCTTTTCCAGCCCTGTGGCCACTGCTTAGTTTTCCAAATTTGCTGGCATATTGTGTGTAGCACTTTCACAGCATCATCTTTCAGGATATGAAATAGCTCAACTGGAATTCCATCGCCTTCACTTGCTTTGTTTGTGGTGATGCCCACTTGACTTCATATTCTAGGATGTCTGGCTTTAGGTGAGTGATCACACCATCATGATTATCTGGGTCGTGAAGATCTTTTTTGTACAGTTCTTATGTGTATTCTTGCCACATCTTCTAAATATCTTCTGCTTCTGTTAGGTCCACACCTTTTCTGTCCTTTATTGAGCCCATCTTTGCATGAAACGTTCCATTGATATCTCTTATTTTCTTGAAGAGATCTCTGGTCTTTCCCACTCTATTGTTTTCCTCTATTTCTTTGCACTGATCATTGAGGAAGACTTTCTTATCTCTCCTTGGTATTCTTTGAAACTTCACATTTGAATGGGTATATCTTTCCTTTCCTCCTTTGCTTTTCACTTCCCTTCTTTTCACAGCTATTTGTAAGACCTCCTCAGACAGCCATTTTGCTTTTTTGAATTTCTTTTTCTTGGGGATGGTCTTGATTCCTGTCTCCTGTACAATGTCACAAACCTCCATCCATAGTTCATCAGGCACTCTGTCTATCAGATCTACTCCCTTACATCTGTTTCTCACTTCCACTGTATATTCATAAGGAATTTGATTTAGATCATACCTGAATGGTCTAGTGGTTTTCTCCACTTTCTTCAATTTCAGTCTGAATTTGGCAATAAGGATTTCATGATCCAAGCCACAGTCAGCTCCCAGTCTTGTTTTTGCTGACTGTAAAGAGCTTCTCCATCTTCGGCTGCAAAGAATATAATCAATCTGATTTTGGTGTTGACCATCTGGTGATGTCCATGTGTAGAGTCTTCTCTTGTGTTGTTGGAAGAGGGTGTTTGCTATGAGCAGTGCGTTCTCTTGGCAGAACTTCGTTAGCCTTTGCCCTGCTTCATTCTGTACTCCAAAGCCAACTTCCCCTGTTACTTAAGTGGTTTCTTTACTTCCTACTTTTGCATTCCAGTTCCCTATAATGAAAAGGACATATTTTTTGGGTGTTAGTTCTAAAAGGTCTTGTAGGTCTTCATAGAACTGTTTAACTTCAGCTTCTTCATCATTACTGATTGGGGCATAGACTTGGGTTACTGTGATATTGAGTGATTTGCCTTGGAAAAAAACAGAGATTATTCTATCTTTTTTGAGATAGCATCTAAGTACTACATTTCAGACTCTTTTGTTGACTATGATGGCTACTCCATTTCTTCTAAGGGATTCCTGCTCACAGTTGTAGATATAATGGTCATCTGAATTAAATTCACCCATTCCAGTCCATCTTAGTTCACTGATTCCTAGAATGTCAATATTCACTCTTGCCATCTCCTGTTTGACCACTTCCAATTTGCCTTGATTCATGGACCTAACATTCCAGGTTCCTATGCAATATTGCTCTTTACAGCATCGGACCTTGCTTCTATCACCAGTCCCATTCACAACTGGGTGTTGTTTTTGCTTTGGCTCCATCCCTTCATTCTGTCTGGAGTGATTTCTCCAATGATCTCCAGTAGCATATTGGGCACCTACCAACCTGGGGAGTTCACAGTACGAAAAAATTAAGCTTGCCACTTAAATCAATAAACCAAACAATTAATTTTGTCTATTAGGCTGTGATCCTTTATGGATAATGCTATGAAAAAAGGTCCCTTAATAAAATGACTGAATTAATTTAGCAATAGAAATTTTGTTTATCCAAGAGGCTAGAGATTAAACTGCTGATTAAACACATCAGCAGTTTCATTTTTGTTACCAAATTATTTAGTAAGTTGAAATTTTAAGTTCATTGCTTCTTACTTTATTCTGATCCAGGTGGAATAAGTTTCCTTTGTTAATGAGAGTAAGTAGTTTGGGCTCTTTTTGCACAAAAGTTTTAACTTTTCAGAAAATGTTTACAGAGGTAGATTTATCATGGTATTATAAGACACCTTAAGAATAAATATTCAAATTTAGGCATTTTCACTAATTATATAATGAGAGCTAATGAGAGCTGATTAATTTTAATTGCACATTGTCTCAGTCAAATCTATGTCACACAAATAAAGCACACTCAATAAAATTTATAAGAATCATCCATATATATTATATTAATCATTCCATTTTTACTATTATAGGATTCTTAAATTCTACACTGAAATGCTGTCACAGAATGTTCACATTGGTTCTTTACCTCACAATCATCTAAGTAAATCATGCACAGAATATATCCATTAGTTTCTTTTGACACTATCATAAAACATTCAAACTAAAAATGGAAGTAGAAGAATTAAGTTTTTACAAAGCAATAAAGGAACTGACCTTAGACCCATTTATTTATCACAGTTTGAAAAAAAGGAAAATAAAGGTCCAGGAAACATAATGCAAATATCCTTTATCCATGCAATTTTCAAAGCCTGTTTTGGGAACAAGTGCCTTGTTACTTAATGTCTGAAAAATATTTGATTTAAAAACAGGCATAAGAAAATTGCTTCAAGAACCTTCATAATGTATAAGCCATATCACTAATTCTATTTTGCAATAGATGCTTATATTGGCCAGTATTTGGAAATTGAGGATTTAGATATTTAGGAGTCTTTTAGATATTTTCTATTCCTACCTGACCATTTGACCAGGAGAAGAAAACAATAGCGTACTAAATCAGTTATGGAAGGTCAAATGTGGCATGACTCCACTTACATGAGGTATCTAAAGTTGTCAGAATTATAGAAACAAAAAATAGAATTGTGGTAGCTGGAACTGAGGAGGGGGGAAAAAGTGGTGGCTGATCAATAGCTAAAGTTTCATTCATGAAAAATTAAAAAGTTCTAGAGATCTGCTCTACATTATTGGGCTTATAGTTAGCAATATTTTACTGAACACTTAAATATCTGTTAAGAGGTTAGTTATAGTGTTATTTTTTTTTTCTTTTTTATCAGACCAAGAAAGAAGGAAAGAAAGTTTTTCCCAAAACATATCCAACAAAACTGTATTAAAGAAATCATATCATTATTAACGAAATAGATTTCTTAATTTAACAAATGTGAGAAAATAAAGTTTTTAAGAACTTGGTCATCATCTTTATGATTCTCTTACATTGCAAGCCACTGCATTGCTTGCTAGCTGTTGCCACTGGCAGGTTCTACTTCCTTAGATATTAAAATGAAAACTTCCAATTACGAAAGAACCTTCTGAACTCTACATAAGGACTTTAGGGCTAGATACAGTAAGAATAGGTTGAGAAGAGAACATGCAGGTTTTAAGACAGAATTACTTACTTCCAAAATAATGTGGGATGTGAGGATGTGAAGGACATGTAGGTGCAAAAAAAGACGTGTTTTCCTGTTTTGAATCACTGCTTTTCTTAAAATGATGTCTTTAGACATCAGATTAATTTTTGTGGAATTGTGAACCACCTATCAATATAAGTCACCTGAACTATTTGCACATTAGATTGTTACACTTACTTATTGAGAGTAAACAATAACTTGTCATGGTATCAATTATATCATGTAAATTTGAAAACGTGCATGTGGGCTGTATCCAAAATGACTTATTATCAAAAGATTTTGGAAAACCAGTATACTGTTGCTCAGTCACATGCAAATTTCATAGCCTAAATCTAGTTATGCTCAATTATTTAGTCATTCACCAATCAAATAAGTCACATAACTATATATTCCATAATTTATATTTGATAATATATGACTCAAATCAAATAACAAATGAGAATGCAACTAAAACTGTGAAATGAATACAAGAAGACTGTAAATAAGAAAATATTGGAGATACAGTCAATATTAGAATGCATTGTATGTCTGAATCAGGGAAGGCTTTAAAAAGATAGAGGTATTCAGAGAGGTTATTTGTTACCCATAATAAACTACTACCAAGAACCTTCTCTTAGAGGTCTGGGTTTCTTGCTATACTCTATATTTAGAACTTTGGAGGAAACAAAATGATTTCCCCTGTTCTAGGGCTGCTTCCGTTGCTATTACTGTCTTCTCAGAACTCTGCTTCTTTTAGCTATGGAAGAAAAGATCAGAGAGGAATTCCCCAGTAGCCCACCTCCTTCTCAAGCAACAACAATACAATATAGATAGCAGGCAGAAGGAATTAAACATGATGAGGGGCAAACATTTAATGAGTAAATTTTACTGAGAACAAAATGAAAGTGAAAGTCGCTCAGTCGTGGCGGACTCTTTGCAACCCCCACGAACTGTACCGTCCATGGAATTCTCCAGGATAAAATACTAGAAGTGGGTTGCGTTTCCCTTCTCTAGGGGATCTTTCCAACCCAGGGAGCAAACCCCGGTCTCCTGCGTTGCAGGCAAATTCTTTAGCAGCTGAGCCACAAGGGAAGCCCAAGAATGCTAGATTGGGTAGACTGTGCCTTCTCCAGCGGATTTTCCAACCCTGGAATCCAAAAGGGATCTCCTGCATTGCAGGCATACTCACGACCGCATAGCTAGGACATGGTATATATTGAGTTATAAGTTTCAGTATTTGGGATGGGAGGAGTTAGAGGTAACTCACTGAAAAATTTTAATACTGAGTAGTTGCCAGAGGCTTGCAGAACATTGCAGATGATCCAACTATGAATGATTTTAATAAATATTGTGAAGTGCAAAATGCCAATAAGTTCCCAGAACTCTGAACTGAAAAATAGGGGATATAAAGGAACATTTGATTGTTAAGTCCCCGGTAGCAAAAAAAAAAAAGAATGCTTTTGAAAGAATTAGATATTTGAAAAGACTACAGATGATGCATCTATCACATAAAAGTCAAAGACTCTAAAAGAACTTGTTTAGGAAGTAATGAATGTTCTAGTCCCATTGTGGTTATAACTTTTAATTTTTTTTTCAATATTTAAAAGTACAGTAGACATTCTGGAACAATGACCAGAATGAAAACATAAGATAAAAGATTACTTCTAAAGATGGGAACAGGAGAGCACTCCCTAAAGAGAAGTGGGATATATTTTTTTCAGTTTGAATAAACAAAATATAAGAATAAATGCAAGTAATTTAAAAACTGCCTGTGTCTTAAAGATAAGATTATATTTTAAGGATAAGAAAATATTAAGATGCTACTATTTATTTTTTGAAATATTGATGATCAACAATCATATTGATAATTGTAAAATTTTTAAACCTTCACTTACAAGTGATTATTCATTTGAACTCTAGAAAATATCATTCCTTCTAAGCACAAATAGGAACACAATAAATGATGCTTTATTTTAAAAACATTTTTATCATATTTGGAAAAAATATTACAGTCAGGTGATGTGATTGATTTGAAATGGGATTAACCATTCTAAAACCCAGATTAGTCACATTGTATAAATGAATGATATTTACTTGTTTTTTTACCTTTCATGAAAATCAAACTATTTTCCCAAATATTTCGCTTGTACTTTTCATTAATCTGAATTTTTAAATGTTTATGGATGATTTCCATGGAGTTTCTCCTGGAAAAATTGATGGTTTCTCTTTATAAAAGAAAAATGTCTATTCTTTAAATCAAACCCTAAATTAAAATTAAGTACTAATATACATTTCTCAAAAAGAACTTTCTTATTGAAGCATTGATTTGAGAAATTAACTGTTTTATTAAAATAATAATAGAATGGATTTGGTTTTTTTTGGTACCAAAGCATTGTTCTTTATGCACACTCTAAATACAAAACCAGCACCAGTAATAACTACGAAGAAAGAATTAAACTGGAGGGTGCCATATGTAGTTAGTGTTATAGTTGCATTTGTATTGATTATATGTAATTTCTAGCATGCCTCTTAACTTTATAAAAGAATATGACACCTAGATGCTTTTACTTTTCTACATGATATATCATCTACTAGAAGTGCTATGGCAAAGTTATTAAAATTTAAATGTGTATTTTCACTACATTAAAAAATAGCCTGCTTGGTATTTTAAGAATTAATCAACAGATAGTCCAGCACTGCAATTAGTTTTTATGATCATCCCTTATTCTGTGAAAGCAAATCAACACAATTGAATTGTAAAATTCAAGGTATGTTTCTTGAAGATCTACTGATACTATGATTACTAACTTTTAAGCTTTTAAAAAATCTGTATTAATGAAGGTTATCATTATCAGATTTTTAATAAAATGTGATTTTTGAGTCTCTATAAATTATACCTATATCTTTCTCTTTAATGTTTATTCTCTTGTTGTTTTTTAATTTGAAGTTTATGGGTATTACATAATCTCTCAACTGAAAGATATTCCATTTTTAATCCAAAATTTATCTGTATAAGATCCTCACACTACCATGATAATATCCATGTACTTACTAGTTTGGTACTAATAAATTTGTTGGAATTTTATGAAAAAAACAAATACACAAGGTTTTTAAAAAAACTATTTGAAGAATTCTAAGATATCTATAATTTCTTCAGAATGTGGATTCCCACTATGAGGAAACTGATAGTCATTCATTCCCATATAACATTTTAAAAAGAGTATTTTTAATATCCTTTTCATTTACCCCAATGTTTTTTTCTCTTAAATAACAAATTTATAGTTTTAGTTCTTTCTGTGAAGTTTTCAGGCTCATTTATATATAAAATCTGATTATATATAGATTGTGATTTCTTTTATTCTACATAAAAGCAAAACACATTGCCCTTTATGAATAGCATTTTTATTAAAAATATTCTCATTTGAAAAATGTACATTTTATTGTCTCTATTCATGATGCTTTGACCAGTACAAATTCCAGAGATATGATGGCACCAAATCAAAAGATGAGAGAACCTCTCAAATCTACATATCTAACTTCACATATTATAATGGTTCAACATTCAAAATATTTTAATTCTCTTTCAGTTACTGCATGATAACATTTCCATGTATTCCTTTAAAATACAAGCAATTAATGCTAAATACAATGTGCTTCTGAAACAAAAGCTTACTATAAAAGAGATCTTTTTTAAAATGTCTTTATAAAGATATCAACCTGAAAAGAAATAAATCAACTATACTACCAGCAGTTGAAGAACAATATGCAGTTAATTGGGCCACATGAGGATCAAGCTTCTGATATTGGCCACAGTAGCACATAGACAAACAACAAAGATTGTCTCAGATGCTCGATCTCAGGGCATGCCATTGATAAGCTGTACTTGCTGCCTTCCTCCTGAAAGGCAGTGAAAGTCTGTTATCTCACAGATGCAACAGAAAATGCTGTCATGTGATAGATTTGGATTATTTATTCCTAACAAACTAAAAATAGGAAGTATCATTACACTGCTGCCACAGATGAACATAGAAATTTGCAACATATGACATGTTAGACAAGATTGTGATTGTGAAATACTGGAAAGAAAATTGTTGAGCTGTGTCTTATTCCCAATTCTGCTACAATCTGGTTATACAATTGGTGGACCTTGATTGTTTCCTAAAATAGCAGTGTTGAACTACAAAATCATTACTATTCCTCTAAAATTTCTAGTATTTTTATCCTCTTCCAAATTATGTATTAATTTCTTATCAACTTCACCTGTAGAAATGTAAACCCTATATGCCAGCAATCATCAAATATAAATATATTGTGGATAATTATTAAAAATATATGATATTTATATGGAAAACAATAAATAGTAAACAATACATCATAGGTTTTTGGCAATTATAACTAAATATTCAGAGACCTGAATACTGCTTATTTAATCAAGGGGGTAATAATATCTATATAAGAAGACTGACATTGAATAAATTATTACAAAATGAAGGTCGGGCTTTTACTAATAGCTAATTTTAGAACTTTAGGACAGGAAACTGGTTCCATATTTTAAAAAAAGTAATATAAATATATTTTAAGGTTGACAGTAATCATAGCAGCAACATAAGATGATGTATATTAGTTGACTGCAGTGGGGAGTTATGTGGTTAGATATGTTAGTTGTTCCCTTCAGGAATCACAACCTTGTCATGGCAAAGGGGCTTGCAAAACTCACTGAAGCTATGAGTCATGACATACAGGGCCATCTAAAATAAGCAGGTCATAGTGAAGAGGTCTGGCAAAACATAGTCCACTGGAGGAGGAAAGGGTAATATACTTCAGTATTCTTGCCTCAAGAATCACATGAACAGTATGAAAAGGCAAAAAAGTTATGACACTGGAAGATTCCACACCGCCCCCGCCCCCCAACACAGGTCAGAAGGTGTGCAATATGCTACTGCGGAAGAGACGAGGGTAATTACTAATAACTTCAGAAAGAATGAAGTGTCAGGGCCAAAGTGGAAATGATGCTCAGTTGTGGATGTGTCTGGTGGAGAAAGTAAAGTCTGATGCTGTAAGGAACAATATTGCATAAGGAAGGAGAATGTTAGATCTATGAATCAAGGTCAGTTGGACTTGGTCAAGCAGAAGATGGCAGTACTAAACACCAACATCTTAGGAATCAGTGAACTAAAATGGATGGGAATGGCAAACAATTCATGACCATTATATCTACTACCATGGGCAAGAATATCTTAGAAGAAATGGAGCAGCCCTCAGAGTCAGCCAAAGAGTTAAAAATGTCATACTAGGATGTAATTTCAATAATGACATAATGATCTCAGTTTGTTTCCAAGGCAAGCCATTCAACATCACAGTTATTTAAGTCTATGCTCCAAACACTGATGCTGAAAAAGCTAAAGTTGACAAATTCTGTGAAGATCTACAACACCTTCTAGAATGAACACCAAACATAAGGGATTGGAATGCAAAAGTAGGAAGTCAAGAGATACTCAGAACAACAATCAAGTTTGGCCTTGGAGGACAAAATGAAGCAAGGCAAAAACTAATGAAGTTTTGTCAAAAGAACATGCTGGTCATAGCAAACACACATTTCCTGCAACCCCAGAGAAAACTCTACATATGACTAGCACCAGATGATCAATACTGAAATCATATTGATTATGTTTTTTTTTTTTTTTTTCTTCAGCCAGAGATAGAGAAGTTCTATACAGTCAGCAAAAACAAGACCTGGGGCTGACTGTGACTCAGATCATGAGCTCCTTATTGCAAAATTCAGGTTTAAATTGAAGGAAGTAGGGGAAACCACTAGTCCATTCAGGTATGACGTAAATCAAATTCCTTATATGGAAATGATACAGTGGAAATGGTAAATACGGTGGAAATGATGAGTAGATTAAAGGGATTCAATTTGGTAGGCAGAGTCCCTAAACAAGTATGGGTGGAGGTTTGTAACATTAGACAGGAGGTGTTGACTGAAATCATCCCAAAGTAAAAGAAATGCAAGAAAGCAAAGTGGTTCTCTGAGGAGGCTTCATAAATAGCTGAGGAAAGAAAAGAAGTGAAAAACAAGGGAAGAAGATACAGATATACCCAACTGAATGCAGAGTCCCAGAGAATAGCTAGGAAAGATAATAAAGCCTTTTTAAGTGAATAAAGCAAAGAAATAGAGTAAAATAGTAGAATGGTAAAGATTAGAGATCTCTTCATGATAACTTGAGATAGAAGCAGAAAAGATTAAGAAGAGGTGGCAAGAAAACACAGAAGAACTATACAAGAAAGGTTTTAATGGCCTGGAGATCCATGATGGTGCAGTCATTCACCTAGGGCCAGACATCCTGGAGTGTGACGACAAGTGGGCCTTAAGCAGCATTACTATGGGCAAAGCTATGGAGGTGATGGAATTCCAGCTAAGATATTTTAAAACATGAAAGATGATGATGTTATAGTGCTGCACTCTATATGCTACCAAATTTAGAAAACTCAGCAGTGGTCACAGTGCTGGAAAAAGATCAGGTTTCATTCCAATCCCAAAGAAGAGCAATGCCAAAGGATGTTCAAACTACCATACAATTGCACTCATTTTACAGGCTAGCAAGGTAATTCTCTAAATCCTTCAAGCTAGGCTTCAACAGTTCATGAATGGCAAACTTTCAGATATACAAGCTGGGTTTGTAAATGGCAGAGGAACCAGAAATAATACTGCCAACATTTGTTGAATAACAGAGGAAGCAAAGGAATTCCAGAAAAAAAATCTACTTCTGTTTAATAGACTACACTAAAGTCTTTGACTGTGTGGATCATAATAAACTGTCAACAATTCTTAAAGAGATGAGATATCAGGCAACCTTACCTATCTCTCAAGAAACATGTATGCAGGTCAAGAAGCAGCAGTTAGAATTGGACATGGAACAACAAACTGGTTCAAAAAAGGGGAAAGGATTATGACAAGGCTCTATATTGTTACTCTGATTATTTAACTTAATGCAGAGTACATCATACAAAATGCTGGGTTGGATAAATCACAAGCTGGAATTGCTAGGAGAAATACCAACAGCCTCAGATATACAGATGATATGACTCTAATGGCAGAAAGTGAAGAGGAAGGAAAGAGCCTCCTGATGAAAGTGAAAGAAGAAAGTGAAAAAAAAAAAAAAAAACTGGCTTAAAACTCAACATTCAAAAAGCTAAGATTGTGGCATCCCATGAAGTAATGGGTTCCATTACTTTGTGGCAAATAGATGGATAAAAAGTGGAAACAATGACAGATTTGATATTCTTGGGCTCCAAAATCACTGTGGACAGTGACTGCAGCCATGAAATTAAAAGATGCTGCTCTTTGGAAGGAAAGCCAGAAAAAAATTAAACAGCATATTAAAAAGCAAAGACAACACTTTGCCAACAAATGTCCATATAGTCAAAGATATGGTTTTTCCAGTAATCATATACAGAAGGTTGATTGCTGAAGAATCGACGCTTTGGAGTTGTGCTGGAGAAGACTCTTGAGAGTACCTTGAATGGCAAGGAGACCAAACCAGTCAACGATAAAGGAATTCAACGTGAATATTCATTGAAAGGACTGATGCTGAAGCTCCAATACTTTGGCCACCTGATGTGAAGAGAGAGATGACTCACTGGAAAAGACCCTGATGTTGGAAAATATTCAAGGTAAAAGAAAAAAGTGGTGCAGAGGATGAGATGGTTAAATATCATCACGGACTCAATGGGCACGCATCTGAGGAAACTCCAGGTGATAGGGGAGGACAGAAGAGCCTGGTGGGCTGCAGTTCATGGAATCACAAAGAGTTAGACTCAATTTAGTGATTGAACAACAACAAATATTAGTTGTATTAGTTGTGAATCTGTGTGGAAACTCACAGATCAGTAGAGGTGACTGTTTCCATGGGTGATAAAATTTAGAATGACTAAATGAGTAATTGCAGGACAAATCGATGGGGGATTATTCCACACATCCAAGGAAGTTTCAAAACAGAATTGTTTTGGAAGAAACCCAGAAGATCAATTTATTTAAAATATCATAGGCATATCTGTCTAATAACATTTGAAGATGTTAAATAGTACAATATATGCATTGCTTAGGAATCATGAGATCATTCTTATGACTAGTCAAGTAGCTGAGAAATTTCAATCATGTGGAAAGATCATACCTGGGTCTTGACTTGGAGTGCCATTGGTGATTTCTCTAACCTAAAAAAAAAAAAAAAAAAAAGTTTGCCAGGTAGAAAGGTGGAATTATCCTCTTTATTGCCTTACTACCTTTATGTAATGCAAATGTATTTTAGGTCAAGATAGAGAATTGAATTGTTATTGAAGTAATGTTATATTTAAACCATAACTCTAAAGAGGTTGTTAAGCATTTGACATGCACCCATGATTTAGAATCATAAAGAATAGAAGTTTGGATATATCATGATATATTCCCTTATATAACAAGTGTCAATAATTAGAAAAATACCAATTAAATGATTTTTGTCCAAAGTCACACAGCAACCTCATTGGTCAACGACAAACATTTGAACTCAATTTAGGGATATTATTTCATGATACTAAATCTTATTAATAGCTTTCCTAGACCTACTTGTGAGGATTAATTTTAGAAAATTCATTTATTAAGCACTTGTGGAAAATTTTTTCAAACAAGGAAAATTAGGAAAAAATATGAAATCATTAAGATATTTTAATTTGTCTAAGGATGTAAATTTTAAACAAGAGGAAATTTCTTATGACTCTAAATTTAATAAGAAATGACATTTAAAACTTTAAAAATTGGAAATAGAACTGCCATATGACCCAGCAATCCCACTTCTGGGCATACACACCAAGGAAACCAGATCTGAAAGAGACACATGTACCCCAGTGTTCATCACAGCACTGTTTATAATAGCCAGGACATAGAAGCAACCTAGATGTCCATCTTCAGATGAATGGATAAGAAAGCTGTGGTACATATACACCATGGAATATTACTCAGCCATTAAAAAGAATTCATTTGAATCAGTTCTAATGAGATGGATGAAACTGGAGTCCATTATACAGAGTAAAGTAAGCCAGAAAGATAAAGACCAGTACAGTATACTAACGCATATATATGGAATTTAGAAAGATGGCAACAATAACCCTATATGCAAAACCAAAAAAGAGACACAGATGTACAGAACAGACTTTTGGACTCTGTGGGAGAAGGTGAGGGTGGGATGTTTCAAGAGAACAGCATCAAAACATGTATATTATCAAGGGTGAAACGGATCACCAGCCCAGGTTGGATGCATGAGACAAGTGCTCAGGGCTGGTGCACTGGGAAGACCCAGAGGGATGGGGTGGGGAGGGAGGTGTGAGGGGGGTTCAGGATGGGGAGCACATGTAAATCCATGGCTGATTCATGTTCAATGTGTGGCAAAATCCACTACAATATTGTAATTAGCCTCCAACTAATAAAAATAAACAGAAAAAAAAAAAAAAGCGGTGGTGTCTTAACACAGTTTTATCCAGTAAAATACCTACAATCAAACATCTAAGGAACATTTCTGATGATAAAGATATGCGTATATGTATATCTATAGAATAGAAAAACATTTTTCTCCACTATAAAACCTGTTTCACAATGTAAAAGACACATTATTCATGTAAAAATATTCAAAGTATTTTTTGCACTTTTATACACATATTTCCTGAATCCTTTTGGTGCTTCTCTGAATTTACTAGCAGTCCATGTACAAGAGCTGTGCATAAGAGCCTGATAGGTAGTTTGCATATTTACATATGACTTGCTATTTAATGACTGCCAGAACCAGAGTAGCAGAAACTAACTTCTATTATTATTATCTTTTATTCTAGGTCTGATTATAAATATCTGAATACTTTATTGATTTTTCATGTGATCCCAATATTTTTATTGTGCTGTTTATTGAAATGCATTTTTTCAAAACAAGTGGCAATAAAATATGTTGTTCACATACTGCCACATTCATTATTATTTCAATACAAATTTGCAAAAGATATAAGATTTTCTAAAGATCTATGGCTCTTTCCCATCTCTACACATTGTAAATTCTTTTCATGTCCATTTGCCTAAATTGAAAATACAATTTTACTTCTGAGTATTTTATTCCACCTAATGACTCTTTCTTATGCAACTATTACAGCAATATGAAATCTTTGATTAGAATGCATCCAATATTTTGCTGTAAGTTCAAACATATACACACACTATTTTCAATGAGGCAGCCCTTTGCAAGTAAGAAAGAATCTAAGATAAAGTAAAATCAATCTAAAAAGGAGTCATGCTCTGGGTCATATTAGATCATTAGTAAGAATTAAAATATCACCCAAAGGGTTATTTCCCTGTATCATCAAGCTCCTAAATTTCAGTGCCATCAAGTACATCATACTAATGACATTTTGCCATGAATATTTCTGGGATGCTTAAAATAGTTTCCATCAGAATGATTTTTAAGTTTCATCAGTGAAGCAAATCATCACTCCAAATTACCAGATGATTGTGTCTACATAAATGAGTATTTTCTGGCTATCTTGAATACATATGAGCTAATACTCACCAGGACAGCTGGTTTGTTTTTCATAGCTGGTATCAATTGTGAGTGATCACTGTATCCCTTTTACTGGTCTCTCTGCTTTGCAGTACTGGTTGTGAAATATATTTAATGTAACCCCAAAATATATGATATTAAATGGCTAAATGTAAAGATTTAAATATTTGCCTTCTTGACTAATAGAATATTGTAAAGCCAATAAAGTTTTGAATATTTATTTGAATCTTACTTGTAACCAAGTGAAAGCGAAAGTCACTCAGTCATGTCCAACTCCTTACAACCCATGGACAGTCACCCTCCAGACTTCTCTGTCCATGGGATTCTCCAGGCAAGAACACTGGAGTGGGTTGCCATGCCTTTCTCCAAGTAATCTTCCCCAACCCAGGATCGAAGTCACATCTCCTGCGTTGTAGGCAGGTAACCAAGTATCTTTTATATGATCAGTCACACTGCTTCAAAGGAAATATTTTGATCAATTATTTCTCTTCTGCATAAAGAATTTAAATGCACATATCTATCTCAGCTGTCAACACATACATTTTTTCTTTTCAGTTTTACCATTGAAATATATGTGTGTGTGTATATATATACATGTATATAGTTAGTTAGTTCAGTCGCTCAGTCGTGTCCGACTCTTTGCTACCCCATGAATTGCAGCACGCCAGGCCTCCCTGTCCATCACCAACTGCTGGAGTTTACTCAATCAAACTCATGCCCATCGAGACGGTGATGCCATCCAGCCATCTCATCCTCTGTCTCCCCCTTCTCCTCCTGCCCCCAATCCCTCCCAGCATCAGGGTCTTTTCAAATGAGTCAACTCTTCTCATGAGGTGGCCCAAGTACTGGAGTTTCAGCTTCAGCATCAGTCCTTCCAATGAACACCTAGGACTGATCTCCTTTAGGATGGACTGGTTGGATCTCCTTGCAGTCCAAGGGACTCTCTAGAGTCTTCTCCAACACCACAGTTCAAAAGCATCAATTTTTCGGTGCTCAGCTGTCTTCGCAGTCCAACTCTCACATCCATACATGACCACTGGAAAAACCATAGCCTTGAGTAGACGGATCTTTGTTGGCAAAGTAATGTCTCTGCTTTTTAATATGCTATCTAGATTGGTCATAACTTTCCTATATGTAAATGGAGACAGATGAAAAAAGAACATTAAGATAAAAGATTAATTTAAATGTAGTTCATCTCATAAAGTAGTATTGTATTTTATTACTCATAGATTGAGAATACTTTCACTCTACTCAGCTGACTCTTGCCACATCATTTTAACTCTATATACTAATATGCAAAATATTTTCAGCTTTCCTAATCATTTTCATGTAATAGAATGACTTTTATCATGAAACATTCAACAATGGGATGATAATCAAGATATCTGACTATTCTCATTCCCTAGACACATTCCAATAGACTGGTTCCAAATAGGAAAAGGAGTATGTCAAGGCTGTATATTGTCACCCTGCTTATTTAACTTATATGCAGAGTATATCATGAGAAATGCTGGGCTGGAGGAAGCACAAACTGGAATCAAGAATGCCCGGAGAAATATCAGTAACCTCAGATATGCAGATGACACCACCTCTATGGCAGAAAGTGAAGAACTAAAGAGCCTCTTGATGAAAGTGAAAGAGGAGAGTGAAAAAGTTGGCTTAAAGCTCAACATTCAGAAAACTAAGATCATGGCATCCGGTCCAATCACTTCATGGCAAATAGATGGGGAAACAGTGGCTGACGTTATTTTTCTGGGCTCCAAAATCACTGCAGATGGTGATTACAGCCATGAAATTAAAAGACGCTTACTCTTTGGAAGGAAAGTTATGACCAAGCTAGACAGCATATTAAAAAGCAGAGACATTATTTTGCCAACAAAGGTCCGTCTACTCAAGGCTATGGTTTTTCCAGTGGTCATGTATGGATGTGAGAGTTGGATTATAAAGAAAGCTGAGCACAGAAGAATTGGTGCTTTTGAACTGTGGTGTTGGAGGGGACTCTTGAGAGTCCCTTGGACTACAAGACATCCAAGCAGTCCATGTTAAAGGAGATCAGTTCTGAGTGTTCATTGAAAGGGCTCATGTTGAAGCTGAAACTCTAATACTTTGGCCACCTGGTGTGAAGAGCTGACTCATTGGAAAAGATCCTGATGCGGAAAAGATTGAGGGCAGGGGAAGAAGGGGATGACAGCCGATGAGATGGTTGGATGGCATTGCCGACTCGATGGACATTGGTTTGGGTGGACTCCGTGGGTTGGTGATGGACAGGGAGGCCTGGCGTGCTGCAGTTCATGGGGTCACAAAGAGTCAGACACCACTGAGCAACTGAATTCAACTGAACTGAAGACACATTCCATGGGCACCTCATCATTTTGAAAGGCCTCCTAAAAATGGACTCAAAAGCATTTCTGATTCTCTTTCCCTTTACATCACCTCCTCTTGGCACATGCACTTTAGAGAGTCAGGTTGGTAATTATATGTGACTGTCCCAAGAAAGAGATCTCCTTTTCGCCAGTATGTGGTTAGCAATGAGGACAAAATGGATAAGAGGTTATAGAGAATTTTAGAGAATGTAGAATTCTGCCCTGAGCATTTCTGAATCACACTTCTTTCTTTAAGACCAACCCCAGTCCCGCCTGATTGCTACAATCTCCAGGTGTCACCAAGGTAAAATGTGAGCCTAGAGGATTCAACTTAATTCTGAATCAGCTGTCTAGTGTACATTCTTGAATTGACAGGACCCCAGTCATAAAGATATTGACCACTGAATTGGCTGCATAGTCAACAAGGCCCGTTACAGTATCCAATATACGTAAACTTGTGGGCCATAAAGGCTTTCTGTATGTATAACACACACTTTCATCCCTCTTGTGTCTGACCATTCCAAATTAAAGATGGGGGTCTGAGGTGAATTTTTTAAGATAATATTGGTTTTCCTGTAATGAGAAAATTTGTGTGGTATTAATAGTATAGGACAATAAAAACTTTGGCACCTGGAAAAGTAATACCACAAAAATTTAAAGAAATGGGAAGATTGGATCTCAGTAATAATCTAACTTTTCATAACAGCCCCTGAAACCTTCTTAATGAACAAAAATGCCCTGTCGATTCCACCATCTAACCCAGCAATGTGCGTGGTCAGGGGCCCATCTAGATTCTAACTCCAGTCCCTGGAGGGGAGCAGTGGGAACCGAAGTGTGGGCTAATGGTATGGAGACGGAAACACAACAGTCACCGGGAAATAGCTGCCCTGTCTTCGTCCTCTTTCTCCATAACCCTCAGCGTGATCTTAGAGCCTTATCCTGCCCTCCCCCACTCCCAATTTCACTGTCGTAGCTAAAATTCTGGGCTTCCCAGGTGGCTCAGATGGTTAAAAAAAAAAAAAAAAAAAAAAAATCTGCCTTCAATATGGGACATCTGGGTTTGAAAGATCCCCTGCGGGAAGACATGGCAATCCACTCCGGCATCCTTGCCTGGAAAGTCCCCATGGACAGAGGAGCCTGACAGTCTACAGTTCATGGGGTCGCAAAGAGTCAGACACAACTGAGCAACTAAGAACAGCACACAGCACGTAATACAAATGAACTTTTTTTTACAAAACAGAAGTAAAGTCACAGATGTAGAAAGCAAACTTATGGTTACTAGAGTATAAGAAGAGGAACAACTTGGAGATTGGGATTGCCATATGTATACTTCTCTATACAAAAAGCTGTCACTGCTAAGTCATTTCAGTCAGGTCTGACTGTTTGCAACCCCGTGGACTGTAGCCCACCAGACTCCCCTGTCCACGGAATTCTCCAGGCAAAAGAATACTGGAGTGAGTTTCCATTTCCTCTCAGGGTATCTTCCCACCCCAGGGACTGAACCCAGGTCTCCTTCAGCTCCTGCATTGCAGGTGGCTTCTTTACTGCTCAGTGACCAGGGAGAGGGGTTCAGGATGGGGAACACATGTAAATCCATGGCTGATTCATGTCAATGTATGGCAAAAACCACTACAATATTGTAAAGTAATTAGCCTCCAACTAATAAAAATAATTGGAAAAAAAAAGGCAAATGATAAGAACCTACTGCATAGCATGGAGAACTCTACTCAGCACTCTGTAATGGTCTATAAGGGAAAATAATTTTGGTTGTACATATATATATAACTGAGTAATTTTGCTGTACACATGTAATTTTTACCTTGTAAATCAACTATACTCCAATAATATTTTTTAATACTCTATTGCAGGTTTCCTAAAATATAGGAACCTTGAGTTCAGTGGACTGCTGTATTGGCCATCACTGAACAGACGGTTCTCACCATGATTTGATTGCCATTCTCCTCATCCCTAAGTAGAAATATACCAAAAACAGCTACTGAAGAGCCCAGACACTGCACTTCCAACACAAAACACATGTAAGTACTTTTCTATATTCCTACGTCCCCATTTCTGAAAGTATTAGTCAGACTTTCTTCAAGGCAGAATTCCTCCCAGTTGGTATTATACACTAACAGTACAGATTATGCTGTCTCCCTTAACCAAGTCTCCTCAAAAACAAAGACCAGAGTCAATTATTCAAGCTGCATATGAAACCCTAAAGTTTATGTCAAGGTCAACATATCCACCTTGATTAATATGAGTCACATTTGGAAATACCCAACAACTTTAACAGCACTTCCCTACGCCCCCATAACTGACAGGTGTACCATTGGAAGTTATACTTACTGTGTAGAAGCCAGATATTAATCTAGTCTTGAAAACACAATAACTTATACATTAGAGTTTATAAGTGATCTTCAAGTATCTAAGTAAACACCACCAGTAATTCGTGTAAACCTCAGATGACTACAGATATTACTTTACAGTGAAACTACTCTTTGTTACTCAGAGGAACTTCTGGAGGTAAACCTGACTCATTATTTCTGTGCACATTTTAGGCAGATATTCCAAGAATGGAAGCTATGCAAAAAGAACGGCTATCACAAAATTTGTCCAGACCCAATCTGAAAAAGGCACTGCTGCTATCTCAGATCATTCATACTAGCTTTAACTCACTGACCAGGCCTGTTATAGAGGATGAAATTGTTCTAGTCTTTTTCTTTGTGGGTCAAGATGTAGTATGCAAAATTGTTAATAATTCCCACTATAAGTGGGCTAATTCCTGATAACAATTACAATACAGAACGACTACAACTACAGTACAAGGACAATACAGAAACTTAAGGGGAAAGTCACCTAAACCTTGACAGTCTATTGGATTTAAACAGGAGGCTAATTCCAAGAGCATGGTTGATATCAATACTTGAATCTGCCTAATCACACTGTTTGGTGTCCTGTTGTTAGTAGTTTTAATTAGCACTGTATGAGAGAAATTTAATGGTTTTGTACATTGTTTTCAGTCAGTTAACCAGAGTTATCAAGATAAGAAAGCCTTCCTCAGAGATCAATGCAAAGAAATAGAGGAAAACAATAGAATGGGAAAGACTAGAGATCTCTTCAGGAAAATTAGAGATACCACGGGAACATTTCATGCAAAGATGAACACAATAAAGGACAGAAATGGTATGGGCCTAACAGAAGCAGAAAATATTAAGAACAGGTGGCAAGAATACACAAAGAACTATTCAAATAAGATCTTCATGACCTAGATAACAGCAATGTTGTGATCACTCACCTAGAGCCAGACATCCTGAAATGTGAAGAAAAGTGGGCCTTAGGAAGCATCACTATGAAAAAATCTAGTGCAGATGATGGAATTCCAGTTGAGATATTTCAAATCCTAAAGGATGATGCTGTGAAAGTGCTGTACTCCATATGCCATCAAATTTGGAAAACTCAGCAGTGGCCACAGGACAGGAAAAGGTCAGTTTTCATTCCAATCCCAAAGAAAGGCAATGCCAAAGAATGTTCAAACCATTGCACAATTGCACTCATCTCACACACTAGCAAATGCTACTATAATTGTTCAAAATTCTCCAAGTAAGGTTTCAACAGTATGTCATCTGGGAACTTCCAGATGTTCAAGCTGGTTTTAGAAAAGGCAGAGGAACCAAAGATCAAATTGCCAACATCTGCTGGATCATCAAAAAAGCAAGAGAGTTCCAGAGAAACATCTACTTTTCTTTCATTGACTACACCAAAGCCTTTGACTGTGTGGATCACAACAAACAGTGGAAAATTTTTGAAGAGATGGGAATACCAGACCACCTTACCTGCCTCCTGAGAAATCTGGTTGCAGATCAAGAAGCAACAGTTAGAACTGGACATGGAACAATAGAATGGTTACAAATCAGGAAAGGAGTACATCAAAGCTGTATATTGTCACCCTGCTTATTTAACTTACATGCAGAGTACATGATGGGAAATGCCAGGATGGATGAAGCACAAGCTGGAATCAAGATTGCTGGGAGAAATATCAATAATCTCAGATACACAGATGACACCACCCTTATGGCAGAAAGTGAAGAAGAACTAAAGAGCCTCTAGAAGAAAGTGAAAGAGGTGAGTGAAAAAGTTGGGTTAAAACCCAATATTCAGAAAACTAAGATTATGGCATCTGGTCCCATCATTTCATGGCAAATAGATGGGGAAACAATGGAAACAGTGAGCGACATTATTTTGAGGGACTCCCAAATCACTGCGAATGATAACTGCAGCCTTGGTATTAAAAGATGCTTGCAGCTTGGAAGGAAAGGTATGACAAACCTCAACAGTGTATTAAAAAGAAGAGACATTACATTCCTTGCCAAAAAAAGGTTCACCTAGTCAAAGCTATAGTTTTTCCAGTAGTCTTGTATGTATGTGAGAGTTGGATCATATAGAAGGCTGAGTGCCAAATAACTGATGCTTTCGAATTCTGTTGCTGGAGAAGGCTCTTGAGAGTCCTTGGACAAGAAGGAGATCAAACCAATCAATCCCAAAGGAAATCAGCCCTGAATATTCATTGGAAGGACTTATGTTGAAGCTGAAGCTCCAATGCTTTGGCCACCTGATGCCAAGTGCTCACTCATTGGAAAAGACCCTGCTGCTAGGAAAAATTGAAGGCAAGACAAGTAGAGGGCAACAGAGGATGAGATGGTTGGATGGCATCACTGGACAAGAGTTCAAGCAAACTCTGGGATATAGCAAAGGACAGGGAAGCCTGGAGTGCTGCAATTAATGGGGTCACAAAGAGTCGGACATGACTTAGTGACTGAACAACAACAACAACTTAAGAAAAATCTCTTATTTTTCCCTGTAAATGAGTATTTCATAAATTAAGATAAAAAGTTGATTGTATTCATGTATAATTCTATATATTCAATGGAATTTGTATAGGTATGTACCAAAACATGATTATATGTGTGCATATATTGACTTCATACATTAATTTTTATAGTAAAACAAATATAGCTAAATATCAATGTGCAAGCTGTTTTTAATGTTACATTCTAACCTATTGCCACATATTTTATGGTATTTTTTAAAAACCCAAAACTTAGAAACTTAAATCAGCAATTGAATAATGTCTCACAGTTATCCCATTTTTAATAATATACACATTTTCTTGCCTCAACTAGATGCTGGGAGTTGGGTCTCTCACATGAGAACAATCAGATATTGAGTGGGAAGTAAACCTTCAGAAAACATTCTTAGATAAGAAAGTCACTCAGTTTCTAGGCAAGAAAACTGGGGAAGAAAATCAAAGTAGGGAGGAGAAGAAGCCATCCGTGGTTTATCTTTTCATTTCCTGAACAGTGTTTTTTGAAGTAAAAACTAATATGATGAGGCATTGTTTGTCAAATTTTCTATAGATCATGATTTTGGTGTCTCATCAAAACCTTTTTGCACAATCTAAGGTCACAAAGATTTTCTGCTATCATTTATTCTAAAATATTGCTACTTAAAGCTCCCAGATTGAGGTGTATGATTTATTTGAAGTTAATTTTTTGTATGGTATGAGGTAAGGGGGTGAATTTATCTTTTGCAGCTGGATATATTTCTTGAAAAGACTCTTTTTTTTTCCAATTAAGTTGCCTTACCAATGGCTAATTTTCATGCACACTTTGCTTTTATATATATATATTTTTTTTGCATTTTGACTTCCAAATGCCAATTCTCTTCATGTTTCTGTATGTTTTGCTCATCTCCAGGATATCCAGATTGCTGTTTTTCTAAAATACATACATACATACACACACACACATATATATATATATATATATATATATATATATTTTCTTTCAGGAAAGTTGGTCCCATTCAACTTTCTCCTCTTTATTTGAAGCAGATCCTCGTATTCATAGTTCTGTTGGCTATTGCCATTATTCCTAGAGGCATCATCTCAACCAGTCATGGGACTGAGGTGCTTCTGCTTACATGCTTTCACTACACATCATATTGCTGGTTGAGCATATCTTACCATTGTTGCTAACATGTTTAAGCATTTTAAATTACAAAATTTTGCTGTGGTATATTCTATAACTGATTAGAATTTTTGTGTCCCCATTTGCATTCACATCAATTAAGATAAGGTCAAAAATGTTTTCACATATTTGTTTGACTTTTTTTTTTTAATGTTAACAATTTCTATGTTGTGTTCACTAAGAGGATGAAACCATGCAGGATGAGAGTACAGAAAAATCAGAGTAAAAGGAAATACACTGAATTCAGAATGACCATTTCTTCCAAAATTTTGTGTTTTCTTTTTTGTATTCAGCAAAGCTTACTTACAAACTTCCTTCCATCAGAAAAAATTTCTTCCTAGCTACCTATTCTATAAAAAGACTCCCAGAGGACTTAGATATTTCCCAGTATCACCTGTTGAGAAAGATACTGTTAAATCCAGGGCTATATAAAAATACAGAATTGTATGTGAGTAAAGATTTCAATGATTTTTTTAAAAAAATATAAATTATATAAATACATATGCATATATACAAATAAATTAATATTTATTTAATCTTGTGGTAATATTGAAATATGCTCTTTAAATTTTCATTATGCTTTCTAATTTTTCTATAATAGTTATTGCTACTATAATCATGAAAAATGTTTAAAAATCATGGTGATATATTTGTTGCTGTTTTTGTTTTTCAGTCCTTAAGTCTTGTCTATCTTTGCAACCCAATGGACTGCAGCATGGCAGGCTCCTCTGTCCTCCACTCTCTCCTGGAGTTTGTTCAAAATGCATGTCTATTGAGTCAACAATGTTTTCTAATCATCCCAAACTGTATCTCTCCTTCTCCTTTTGCCTTCAATCTTTCCCAGCATCAGGGTTTTTTTCCAACAAGATAGTTCTTGAGAAGGAAATGACAACTGACTTCAGTATTCTTCCCCAGAGAACACCATGGACAGTATGAAAAAGTAGTAATACATAGATGAATACAAATAAGATAGAGGCAACATGCATTCATCAGTTCAGCCGCTCAATCATGTCTGACTGTTTGTGACGTCATGGACTGCACACCAGGCTTCCCTGTCCCTCACCAACACCCAGAGCTTGATCAAACTCATGCCCATCAAGCCGGTGATGCCATCCATTCATTTCATCCTCTGTTGTCCCCATCTCCTCCTACCTTCAGTCTTTTCCAGTGAGTCAGTTCTTCACATCAGGTGGCCAAAATATGGAGCTTCAGCTTCAGCATCAGTCCTTCCAATGAATATTCAGGACTGCTTTCCTTTAGGATTAACTGGTTTGATCTTCTTGCACTCTAAGGAACTTTCAAGAGTCTTCTCCAACATCACAGTTCAAAAGCATCAACTTTTCAGTGTTCAGCTTTCTTTATGGTCCAACTCACATCCATACATGACTACTGGAAAAATCATAGCTTTGACTAAATGGACATTTGTCAGCAAATTAATGTCTCTGCTTTTTAATATGCTGTCTAGGTTGGTCATAGCTTTTCTGCCAAGGAGCGAGATTCTTTTGATGTCAAGACTGCAGTCACCATCTGCAGTGATTTTGGAGCCCAAGAAAATGAAGTCTCCCACTATTTCCATTGTTTCCCAATCAACTTGTCATGAAGTAATGGGACAAGGTACCATTATCTTTAGTTTTTTTAATGTTGAGATTTAAACCAGCATTTACACTCTCCTCTTTCACTTTCATCAAGAGGATCTTTACTTCCTCTTTGATTCCTGCCATAAAGATGTTGTCATCTGTATATATAAGGTTATTGATATTTCTTCCGGCAAACTTGATTCCAGCTTGTGCTTCATCCAGCCCGGCATTCCTCATGATGCACACTACATATAAGTTAAATAAGCAGGGTGACAATATACAATATTGCTGTACTCCTTTCCCAATTTGGAATCAGTCTGTTGTTCCATGTCCAGTTCTAACTGTTGCTTCTTGACCTGCATACAGATTTCTCAAGAAGCAGGTAAGGTGATCTGGTATTACCATCTCTTGAAGAATTTTCCAGAGGTTTTGTGATCCACACAGTCAAAAGCTTTGGCATACTCAATAAAGTAGAAAGTGTAAATGAAAGTCGTTCAGTCATGTCTAATACTTGTGACCCCATGGACTATACAGTTCATGGAATTCTCCAGGCCAGAATACTGGAGTGGGTATTCCTTTCCCTTCTCCAAGGATCTTCCCAGCCCAGGGATTGAACTCAGGTCTCTCTCATTGCAGGCGGATTCTTTACCAGCTGAGCCACAAGAAAAGCCCAAGATACTGAAGTGGGTAGACTATGCCTTCTCCAGTGAATCTTCCTGACCCAATAGTCGACCTGGGGTCTCCTGCATTGTGGATTCTTTATCAACTGAGCAATCAGGGGAGCAGAAGTAGATGTTTTTGTGGAACTCTCTTGTGTTTCTGATGATCCAACGGATGGGGGTAATTTGATCTCTGGTTCTTCTGCCTTTTCAAAATCCAGCTTGAACATCTAGAATTTCTCAGTTCACATGCTCTTGAAGCCTCGCTTGGAGAATTTTGAGCATTGCTTTGCTAGAGTGTAAGATGAGAGCAATTGTGTGGTAGCTTGAACATTCTTTGGCATTGCCTTTCTTTGAGATTGGAATGAAAACTGACCTTTTCCAGTCCTGTGGCCACTGCTGAGTTTTCCAGATTTGCTGGCATATTGAGTTCAGTACTTTCACAGCATTATCTTTTAGAATTTGAAATAGCTCAACTGGAATTCCCTCATCTCCACTAGCTTTGGTTGTAGTGTTGCTTCCTAAGGCCCACTTTTCTTCACATTCCAGGATATCTGGCTCTAGGTGAGTGATCACACCATCATAGTTATCTGGATCATGAAGATCTTTTTTGGGTAGTTCTTCTGTGTATTCTTGCCACCTCTTCTTAATATCTTCTGCTTCTGTTAGGTCCGTACAATTTCTATCCTTTATTGAGCCCATGATGGAATGAAATATTCCCTTGGTATCTCTAATTTTCTTGAAGAGATCTCTAGTCTTTCCCATTCTATTGTTTTCCTCTCGTCGCACTGATCACTGAGGAAGGCTTTCTTATCTTGCCTTATTATTGTTTGGAACTTTGCTTTCAAATGGGTATATCTTTTCTTTACTCTTTTGCTTTTTACTTCTTTTCTTTCATCAGATATTTTTAAGGCCTCCTTGGGTAACCATTTTGCCTTTTTGCATTTCTTTTTCTTGGGAATGGACTTGATCACTGCCTCCTGTAAAGTGCCACAAACTTCCATCCAAAGTTCTTCCAGCATTCTGTCTATCAAATCGAATCCCTTGAATCTTTTTGTCGTTTCCACTGTATAATCATAAGGGATTTGATTTAGGTCATATTTGAATGGCCTAGTGGTTTTCCTTACTTTCTTCAATTTAAGTCTGAATTTGGCAATAAAGAGTTCATGATCTGAGCCACAGTCAGCTCTCAGTCTTGTTTTTGCTGACTGTATAGAGTATCTCATCTTCAGCTGCAAAAAATATAATCAATCATATTTTGGTATTGACCGTCTGGTGATATCCATGTGTAGAGTTGTCTTATGTTGTTGGAAGAGGGTGTTTGCTATGACAGGTGTGTTATCTTGGCAAAACCTTGTTAGCCTTTGTTTTGCTTCATTTTGTATTCAAAGTTCAAGCTTGCTTGTTATTCCAAGTATCTCTTGACTTCCTACTTTCATTCCTGTCCCCTATGATGAAACAACCATCTTTTTTTGGTGTTAGTTCCAGAAGTTCTTGTAGGTCATCACAGAACCATTCAGCATCAGCTTCTTTGGCATTATTGCTTGGAGCATAGACTTGGATTACTGTGATATTGAATGGTTTTCCTTGGAAACAAAGAGATCAGTCTGTCATTTTTGAGAATGCACTGAGTACTGCAATTTGGACTATTTTATTGACTACGAGGCCTACTCCATTTCTTCTATGGGATTCTTGCCCAAAGTAGTAGACATAATGATCAACTAAATTAAATTCACCCATTCTGGTCTATTTTATTTGAGTGATTCTTAAAATATTGATATTCACTCTTGCCATCTCCTGTTTGACCACTTCCAATTTACCTTAATTGATGGGCCTAACATTCCAGGTTCCTATGCAATATTGTTCTTTACAACATCAGACTTTACTTCCATCACCAGTCACATCCACTACCACACATTGTTTTAGCTTTGACTCCATCTCTTCTTTTTTTCTGGAGTTATTTCTCTACTCTTCTCCAGTAGCATTTTGGTCACCTACCGAACTGGGGAGTTCATATTTCAGTGTCATATTTCTTTGCCTTTTCAGGCTGTTTATGGTGGGGGGTAGGGGCTGGATTCTCAAGGCAAGAACACTGAATTGGTTTGCCATTCCCTTCAATGGACCACGTTTTGTCAGAACTCTCCACCAATACCCACCCATCTACGGTGGCCCTACATGGCATGGCTCATAGTTTCATTGAGTTAGAGAAGGCTGTGATCCATATGATCATTTTGGTTAGTTTCCTGGATTGTTGTTTTCATTCTGTCTGCCCTCTGATGGATAAGAATAAGAGGCTTGTGGAAGCTTCCTGATGGAGAGACAACATTCAGAGTTGGTTAAACATCAAGTAATGAGTTAGAAAAAACCCAAATGTCTGAAATAAAGAATAAAAAGTTATACTAGCCCCATTTCAAAAGTCATAAGAAAAAGAAAAAATAATAATAATAGTAGATTAAGTGAGGCCATATTTTTAAAATCTTTTACCATAAATGTTCAACAAAAGAATATTTAGTAGATCTCACCTGATCCAATTCCTCATCAATATTCTACTTTGTATGAAGAACAATTAAATGCCTGGGATTTTACCCTATTGCTAAGCTAACAAGTTAGTCAGTATCCACCATGGATACTGCAGATAACAGAACAACCTTTGGTCACAGCACTGTAGACGGCATGAACTTCATCTTGTCACTAGCTTTCTTTTACCTCAAGTCAAACATTGACAATGCATAGAAATACGGATATGGACTGTGCCCAGAGTAGAGCTGCATAAAACTAAACAATCATAAATTTAGGAAACCCCAGGATTTTATGATGGGATGCAAATTAAGCCTGCCCAAACTTTGTCCAAGAGAAAGAGTTTATTTATTTATTTTTAATCTGAACAGCAAATCAAGTCTGCCACCTATGGGACAGCAAAACAATTCTAAAAGGGAAGTTTATAACAATACAGTCTTACCTCAAGAAACAAGAAAAACCTCAAATCAACAACCTATCTTTATAACTAAACCAACTAGAGAAAAACAAGCAAAACCCAAAGTTAGAAGAAAATAAATCATAAAGGTCAGAAATACATAAAATAGACAAACGAAAACAAAAGCAAAGATTAATGAAGCTAAAAGCTGGTTCTAGGAGATAAATACAATTGATGATTCTTTAACCAGGCCCATTCAGAAAAAACGTGAGAGGACTCAATAAAATTAGAAATGAAAAAAGAAAAGTTACAATGGATACCATGAAAGATCATAAGAGACTACTGTAAACAACTGTATGCCAATAAAATGGACAACCTAGAAGAAAAGGACAGCTTCTTAGAAAGTTACAACCTTTCAAGATTGAACCAGGAAGAAATAGAAAATATGAACAGACCAATCATGAGCACTAAAACTGAAACTGTGATTAAAAATCTTCCAACAAACAAAAGTCCAGGACCAGATGGTTTCACAGGTGAATCTATTGAACATTTAGAAAAGAGTTAATATCAACCCTTCTGAAAATCTAACCAAAATTTGTAGAAGAAGAAATATTCCCAAGCTCATCCTATGAAGCATCCCTCACTGTGAATATAAACACAAAAATCCTCAACACATTAAATCCAATGACACCTTAAAAGGATCATACACCATAATCAAGTTGGATTTATCCCAGGAATGCAGGGGTTTTTCAATATTTGAAATTAGTCAGTGTGATATGTTATACACTACTTGAAAAAAATATAGAATAAAAACCACACAATCATCTCAGTAGATACAGAAAGAGCTTTTAACAAAATTCAACACTGATTTAAGATAAGATTAAAAAAAAAAAAAAAAAAAACTGCTGAAGACACAGAGAATAGGCTTGTGGAAACAACAGGGGAAGGAGAGTGTGGGAATAATTGAGACAGTAGCATTGACATATATACATTAGCATGTGTAAAATAGCTAATGGAAAGTTGCTATATAACATAACACAGTGAACCAGCCTGGTGCTCTGTAGTGACCTAGAGGGGTGAAATAGAGGGTGGGAGGGAGGCTCAAAAAAGAGCTGATATATGTATACTTATGTTTGATCCATGTTGTTTTATGGCAGAAGCCAACATATTATAGTAAAGAAATTATCCTACAATTAAAAAAAAAAAAAACCTGCAGAAAGTGTGCATAATAGGAGACAATCTCAACATATAAAGGGACCATATGACAAAACCACAGCAAACATCATCATCAGTGGTGAAAAGCTGAAAGTATTTCCTCCAAGATCAGGAATAAAATAAGGACATCCACTCTTACCACTCTTATTCAACATAGTTTTGAAAGTCCAAGCCACAGGGATCAGAGAAAAAACACAGTGAAAGAAGTCCAAGTTGTAGATGAAGAAATCAAATGGTCACTGTTTGCAGATAACATGATATTATACACAGACAACCCTAAAGACACTACGAGAAAGCTATTGGAGCTCATCAATGAATTTGGTAAAGTTGCAGGATTCAAAATTAATACATAGAAATCTCTTGAATTGCTATAAAATGACAACAAAAATCAGAAAGAGAAATTAAGGAAACAATCCCATTTATTGTCACATCAAAAAGAATAAAACACCTAGGAATAAACCTACTTAAGGAGGCAAAAGATCTGTACTCAGAAAATTATAAGATACTGAAGAAAGAAATCAAACATGACCCAAATGGATGGAAAAATACACTGTGTTCTTGGATTGGAAGAATCAGTATTGTGAAAATGGTTATACTATCCAAAGTAATCTACAGATTCAGTGGAGTTCCTATTAAGTTACCAAGAGCATTTTTCACAGAATTAGAGCAAGAACAACAACAAATCCTACAGTTTTTATGGAAACCCAAAAGACCCTGAATAGCCCAAGCAATCTTGGAAAAGAGAAACGGAGTTGGAGAAATTGGGCTCCCAGGCTTCAGACACTACTACACAGGTGCAGTAATCAAAGCAGCATGGTCCTCGCACAAAAACAGAAATATAGATCAACAGAACAGGATAGAAAATCTGGAGATAAACCCATGCACCTATGGTGACCTAATCTATGTCAAGGAGGCAAGAATATACAGTGGAGAAAAGGCAGTCTTTTTAATAAGTGATGCTGGAAAAACTGGACACCTACATGTAAAAAATGAAATTAGAACATTCCCCAACATTGTATACAAAAATAAACTCCAAATGAATTAAAGATCTAAATGTAAGGCTGGATAAAATAAACAGTTAAAGCAAAACACTCTTTGACATAAATTTTGAAATATCCACCTCCTAGAGCAATAAAAATAAAAATAAATAAGACCTAATTAAACTTAAAAACTTTTGCACACCAATAAATAAATAAATAAGATGAAATACAATTATCAGAATGAGATAAAATATTTGCAAATGAAGCACCCGACAAGGGATTAATCTCCAAAATATATAAATAGTGCATGTAGCTCAGGATTTTTTTAAAAAGTCCAATAAAAAAATGGGTGGATGGGAGATCTAAATAGACATTTCATTAGAGAAGACATATATGTGTCAAAGAAGCACATGAAAAAATGCTCAGCAGCACTAATGGCTGGAGAAATGCAAATCAAAACTGTAATTAGGTTTCGACCTACAGATTTTGACCTCACACCGGTCAGAATAAGCACTCTCAAAAATCTACAAAAAATAAATGTGGAGAGGGCATGGAGAAAATGGAGCCCTCTTGTACTGTTGGTGGGAATGTAAATTAGTACAGCCTCTAGGTAAAACAGTATGGAGGTTCCTTAAAAATACTAAAAATAGAGATACTATATGATCCAGCAACCCCAGGACATATTTCCAAAGAGAACCATAATTTGAAAGGATACAAGCACCCCAATGTTGATTGCAGCACTATTTGCAATGGCTAGGACATGGAAACAACTTAAATTTCCATCAATAGAGAAGTGAATAGAGAAAATGTGGTTCATATACAATGGAACACTACTCAGCCATATAAAAGAAAAAAAAATGCCGTTTGTAGCCACCTAGAGATTGTAATATTGAGTTAAGTAAGTCATACAGAGAAAGACAAACATCATATGATATCATTTATATGTGAAATCTAAATATAGGTACAAATGAACTTATCTACAAGACAGAAATAAAGTTAGGGATATAGAAAATAAAACTTATGGTTACCAACACATAAGATGGGGGGATAAACTGGAAAATAAACTGACATATACACTCTACTATAAAATAGGTAACTGATAAAGACCTACTCAGTAGCACAGGGAAACTCTGTCTAATACTATGTAATGGCTTATCTGAGAAAATAATCTATGAAAGAGAAAAACAAATAACCAAAAAAATTACTCTTTGAAACAATGAATATCTTCTTAAACTAAAGAGTCATAAAGTTAAGATAAACATTTACCAGAAGTAAATATAAAGAAACTGGAAAGTCAAAACAATAATTAGTAAACAAATAAGTATTGAGTTCATGAGAAAATGGATGATCAGATCAGTATAGTTATTATTTTTTCATGAAGAAGTATATATAATCAAATGTATGCTTTTATACATATTTACCATAATAAATGACATATATATATATACTTGAAATAATAATAAAAATATTCTAATTTTGGTGTTTTATTGCCCTAAAAATGTTCTATCATTTATCCATTCAAAATGATTCATTAAAGACTAATTGAAATTGTAAATCCCAAAGTAATAAATGAAAATGCACTTATATGAAAAAGGAAAGGAAACAGGTTTAAAGTAACAAAAGTAATTAGATTGACTTCAGTTCTCAGGAAGTCTCATGGCACCTGGTTTTACACAAACGTACTGCTACCTTCAATCTCCAACCACATGACTAACAATACAGATTTCCTAGAGATTTCTATGTTTATTCCAAGTGTTCACTGGAGTAATATAACTCTAAGAAGAATATACCTAGCACCATGGTGCAGTTTCTTCTGAATAGTAACCAAACTGGTTTTAGTGTGTTTTTCCCTCTTAAAAATTTGTAGACACAAAGAAAAGTAATCATATGCTTGTCATTCAGCTGGTTCAGTGAAAAGAAAAATGCTCTCCATGAAACATTTATTTTCAATTGGAAGCCATAAAGTATCCATTCATTTTATTGTGCTATAGAACTAACACAACATGAAGTTTCATAGCAGATAAAGATAGACGAGTGAAGTTGCAAGCCCACTAAGAAAGCTATGGTGACAGATTGATACAAAAGAATCATATATTGTGGTTGACAAATGGGTCATATAACAGTATTTTTTATAGAGTAGGCTTGATTTCTCATCTACCCATTTTCCAAATGTGATTGTAAAAGGACATACTCAATCTTCATGGGTAAATGATATGTATGATAAAGTGCACTAGAATTGCAATCAGATGAGAAGTGCTATGTTTATTCTACACAGTGTTTCATGTGAATGACATTGATTGTTAGTTAAATTCAAGCTACTTTACAATTTCCCCATCCATCTGTTCCCTTAAAGGGAATTAGGACATATGCAAATGTATTTATATCTCCCTCAACAGTGAGAATTTTAATTTCAATAAATATGAACTGTCAGTCAACTTTTGGAGTAGGAACCAGGTTATGAATAGAAATAGAATTAAGGCATAAGACTAAGAAAGAGAAGACAATTTTTTCTGCTTAAGTGCAGGTAAACAATGGACGGATTAAAAATTAAGGTCTATATAGAAAATAATATTAATATTCAGAATACCAATGCAAAAATATATACAATGTAGGAACAATTTATTGAAAGTGAGAGAGTCATCAGATTTTAAAAGTAAGATATAATAAATGGGAGGGTTAGTTAGAAAATAAATAATTTACAAGATAGGATAATAAGGACAACAATAGAGAATACTAGGGGAATTGAGGCAACATGGAATATAACAGTTGGAGCTACATCAATTATTTTGAATGTTGTTTTAGCAAATATATTGCAAATGCAGATTGTATTTCAGCAAAACAACAGTATCCACTCTATTTAATTAACAATGTAAATACACATGCTACGAAGTCAAAGTTATGCTTCTAGTTAAAATATACATTTCTGTGTAATTTTAAGTAACACTGTAATAAAAATATTAGTGATCATTGGTTATCCATCAATTGGCTTTTTTAAAGAAATATTGACTCTGTCATTGTACTGGAATATAACAACAAAGCAGTGTTTCTGGTTCAAAATCTTGCCTAAAAAACTTCACACAACTGAGTAGAATCATATACTGCTTAATGAAACAGTTTAAACTTGTTGCCAAATAATATTAGCTGTAATATATAAGTACAGATTGGTCTTCCCCTGTGGCTCAGTGGTAAAGGATCCATCTGTAATGCAGGAAGTCAGGGTTTGATCCCTGGGTTGGTAAGATCCCTTGGAGGAAGACATGGCAATCCACTCCAGTCTTCTTGCCTGGAGAATCCCATGGACAGAGGATCTTGTTAGGCTACAGTCCATAGGGTTGCAAAGAGTTGGACATGACTGAAGTGAAAGAGCTCGCATACACAAGTATAAATTAGCCTTTAAATCCTACAATTGCATTAATTTCTACTATAGATTAGAAGGATATCCATGCTGAGTCTATTTTTAAACTTTTTTTTACAATTCAATTTTGCAACAAAAGCTGGAATTTCTACCAAAGGAAAAAAAAAAGCCTACAGATAATTATTAATTTTGCCAGCTGAATACTGAAAGGCTTGCTGTTGAAGCTGAAGTGCCAATATTTGGCCACCTGATGCAAAGAGATGACTCATTGGAAAAGACCCTGATGCTAACTAAGAAAGATTGAAGGCAAAAGGAGAAGGGGGAGGCAAAGGATGAGATAGTGTCACTGACTCAATGAATATGAATTTGAGCAAACTCCAAGAGATAATGGAAGACAGAAGAGCCTGGTATGCTACAATCCGTGGGGTCGCAAAGAGTTGCACATGACTTAATGACTGAACAACAGCAGCAACATTCTATCAGGTCAAGCAATGTGCTAGCATCAGTGTCTTCCATGCCATATATATACCATCGGGGGAAGAAAAAAAAAAATTGTCCAGGAAGATGCATTTGGAAACCACCAAATGGAGAGCTTTTACAGACTTTGAAATGAAAGGGAGTTTGTAGTTTTTCAAATATCATAAGAGCTATTGCAGTTTTGTTGTTGTTTAGTCTCGGTAGTGTTTGACTCCTGCAATCCCATGGACTGTAGCCGGCCAAGCTTCTCTGTCCATAGGATTTCCCAGGCAAGAATACTGGAGTAGGTTGCCATTTCCTTCTAAGGGGAAATCTGCCCCACCCAGGGCTCAAATCCATGTCGCCTTCCCTAGCAGGTGGGTTCTTTACCACTGAGCTATCAGGGAAGTCCGAATGGCACTTTTAAGGGCAATGTAACTTTGAAACTGAGACCAAAGCTTAGGAGTTACAAGGAAGCAGAGAATGAAGAACTTATTAAGGAAATAAGTTTTTGGTAAAGTTGATCCTTACCAACCCAGGGATCAAACCCTGACTTCCTGCATTACAGATGGATCCTTTACCACTGAGCCACAGGGGAAGACCAATCTGTACTTATATATTACAGCTAATATTATTTGGCAACAAGTTTAAACTGTTTCATTAAGCAGTATATGATTCTACTCAGTTGTGTGAAGTTTTTTAGGCAAGATTTTGAACCAGAAACACTGCTTTGTTGTTATATTCCAGTACAATGACAGAGTCAATATTTCTTTAAAAAAGCCAATTGATGGATAACCAATGATCACTAATATTTTTATTACAGTGTTACTTAAAATTACAAAGAAATGTATATCTTAACTAGAAGCATAACTTTGACTTCGTAGCATGAGTATTTACATTGTTAATTAAATAGAGTGGATACTGTTCCCCTGATTGTTACAAACACAGTCATGATGCTCCCACTCAAGCTATATCAGAAAAGAATTTCTCTCCAAAGAAATAACTTGAACTAAAGGTTAAGAATACCTAGAATTGTACACATTAGTTTTTTCTATTGGGAAATGTAGCTGGAGGATATATAAAATTCTGAGACAGAGACATTAAATTCTTGGCAAGAGTTACACGCTAATAAGTGAGATTCTTGTCTTCTTGTAGGTTGTCTCTATAGTTTAACCCAGAAAACATTCCCAGTGATTTCATTTACTATCAAACATTAACGGTGTTGCAATAGTATTGGCACTTAAAATTTAAGAAACCATTAACTCTATAGCTCATCCGAATTAATATTTTTTAAAGTCTTGATTAAGTCATGTCATTGTTTGCCATGAATTCTTCATAGCTTTTCTAACATTCTTTCCCACTCTGTCCTTTATACACATTATTTGCCTGTCCTTTATAAGTTTTATCTGGTGGCTCAGATGGTAAAGAATCTTCCTACAATTCAGGAGACCGGGGTTTGATTCCTGAGTCGGGAAGATTCCCTGAAGAAGGAAATGGCAACCCACTCTAGTATTCTTGCCGAGAGAATTCTATGGGCAGAGGAGTGTGGCAAGCCACAGCCCATGGGGTCACAAATTGTCTGACGTGATTCAGCAACTAACACAACACTGTAAGATTTATCATTGTTTCATTATTTTAAATTCCAATTTTTCATGTGTGTATGTGTGCTTAGTCACTCAGTCATGTCCAACTCATTGTGACCCCAGGGACTGCAGCCCTCCAGGCTCCTCTGTCCGTGGGGATTCTCCTGGTAACCATACTGGAGTGCATTGTCAGGCCCTCCTCCAGGAATTCTTCCCAACCCAGGGATCAAACTCAGGTCTCCCACACTGCAGGCAGCTTCTGTACCATTTCAGCCACCAGGGAAGCCTCCAAAAAGTCATTTTTGCACTTTTCTTGTTTAATTAATATTTGTTATGGCTATCTTATATTTTATTTCACTTGGAAAATCATCTCTAATAATATTTTCCTTTCAATTCCTTAGTGTTTAATTCCATTAACTTGAAATACTTTTTAAAGCAACCTAAATATCCAATAATGTGAGAAGTAGAAAATATATACATTAAGTCTCAGGTTAATAGAATAACTCATCCATGAAAAATGATCTAAGATTTAAGATTTATAAAAGATTTGAATCTTAAGATTTAAGATTGATAAAATGTCAATGTAGTAAAGTATGGTTAATAAAGATTTGCGTTTGAACTATGATAGGTAAACTCACATAGCAGATTGATTATTATCAGGGCCGCATTGTCTCCATTCATGTTCTTCCCTGGAGGGAAACCTAAAACTCTTTTCCCAGAAAAGAATAGGAGAAGCTATTATTCTCTCTTGTCAGCTGTGGGCAGTCAGCCGAGATCATTGGAGATGACTTCCTCCAGTTCCCAGATGTGCTTCAGTGGATTACACTCTGAAGAACTGTAGGCTTCAAGGAACACCATGGTAGTTTCCAGCTGGAATTGCAAGATTTAACAAATTAAAATATAGTGTAATCAGTTGAATCTGAATAGCAGAAAAACAATGAATGCTTTCTAATGTAGATGTGTCCTATGCAATGTTTGGGACATAGTTAGTCAAAGAAAAATGTTGTAAATCTGAAATTCAATTTTAACGGGGCATACTGTGTTTTCTCTGGCAACAGAGCCTCCAGGACCTCTGGGTATGCTCTTGAAAATGATTTGTTTTGGTTCCCAGAGGCAGCTGGGATCACTGGTGGCTGCTTCACTCAATCCCTGGGGTACTGCACTTTCATATTTCCTGAAAACATTTTTCCTGAATTTCTTTCTTTCAGCCTATATATTTTTTTAAAGTCTGTAACTATCTGTGATAAATCAGCAAACTTTTTTCTTTTAAAACAGTTTATACATTCTGCTCCTTAACTGAATGCAGACATACAACTCAACAGATAGATAATATATAGATAGATAGATAATGGGGAGGTATCTTCTAAATCTATAACTATTTCATGTCTTATATTCAAGAAAAAAGACATAAATTTAGATATTGCTTATGGGTCATTTACTTTTCAAAATTGTCCTCATTTTTATGTTTTTGATATGTTACTATAGTACACCAAAATGTCCTTAAATATGTGGCTTAAGGGTACATAACTGTTATGTTCTTTATCAATTCTCCTATTTGTACAAAAATTTTAGTTATTTGAGTCAAGTAGTCCGCAAGTACTCAGCTTTCTCTATTTCCATTTAAGCTCTGTAAGTATTAAATCTAAAAGGATTCTATAGAAACAAATAGTTATAGGACAAAAGATCTTCATAGCACATTGCATTATGCTTTTATAGATCCCCTACTGACAGTTAAATTGCATCTTAAGGAAATTCCCAATAAAAGTATAAACCTATTAGGTTGATTAAAATAAATGGATCACAATATGAAATGTAATTATTGTTAGACCTATAAAAAAGAAAATTATCTCTAAAAAGGCAATGCTCAATGGAATTAATTTATCTCTCCAAATGTGATAAGGCTTTTTTATCAAATATTATAAATAAAATATATGGTGTGTGCATTGTTCATATAACTAAACTGGACCAATAATCCATATAATTCAGTACATCAATATTTTTCAAGGAGTTGACAGCTCTGTATACAACCTTTTAAAATAGTTTGAGAGAAATGCAGATAGCCAACATGCATATGAAAAGATGCTCAACATTGCTAATCATCAGGGACATGCAAATCAAAGCCAGAATGAGATATCACCTCACTTCATATATGTATGCGTGTGTGTGCGTGTGTGTGTGTATTTATGACTTCCCAGGTGGCATAGTAGTAAAGAATCTACCTGCCAATGCAGGAGACACAGGAGATGTGGGTTTCATCACTGGGTCACAAAGGTCCCATGGAGGAGGAAGTGCAATCCACCCCAGCATTCTTGATTGGAAAAAAAATTCATGTATAGAGAGGCCTGGTAGGCTACAGTCTATGGGATTGCAAGGGAGTCAGACACAACTTAGCAACTTAGTGAACACACATACACACATATGTATACACACACACATATATACCCTACTCAAGGCTTCCCAGGAGGAGCTAATGGTAAGGAATATGCCTGCCAATGCAGATGCAGGTTCAATCTCTGGACCTAGAAGATTGCTTAGAATTTTTTTTAATAAATTTATAACTAAAGATGATAATTCCAAATGATGGCCAAGATCACGAAAAGAACACATGGTCACAGATATTATGTGAATCCTCCTGAAAACATATAATGTAGCATCATTTATGAATTACTATTGAAAAATGAACATGAAATTTCCTAGAGAAGGAACCATTAATTTCTGTGAGAACAAAAAATAAATTACATGGTACCACAGGGAAGCAATCACCAGAATTCACTACAGTACTAATAATTAAACTTTTAATAAACATGATAAGGCAGAAACAAAGAAAAAAATAAAGAGAGTATATGTTTTCTAGGACTTCCCTAACAAAGTACCACATTCCTGTGGCTTAAAAAAGAGAAATTTATTTCATTAGAGTTCTAGAGATAGCCATACTGAATTAGTGTCCAGGCCAATGACTTCATTTTATGTTAAAAGTGTGTGCTCAGTCATGTCTCACTGTTTGCTGCACCATGCACTGTAACCTGTTGGGCTCCTTTGTCCATGGAATTTTCCAGGCAAGAGGAGTGGAGTTGGTTGCCAATCCTACTCCAGAGGATCATCCCAACCCAAGGCTCAAGCCTGCATCTCTTGTGTCTCCTGTATTGGCAGGTGGATTATTTACCACAGCACCACCGGGGAAGCCTGGGTAACTACTTCTTTAAAGCCCCATCTCCATCTACAGTGGACATTCAGTTATTGTGAGTTAGGATTTCAACATACAAGAAAGTGTAGGCTTCCCAGGTGGCTCAGTGGTAAAGAATCTGCCTGTAATGCAGGAGTCACGGGTTCGATCCCTGGGTAGGAAAGATCCCCTGGAGGAGGACATGGCAATTTACTCCAGTATTCTTGCTGGCATAATCCTAAAAACAAATATTAAACTGCATATAAATCAAATCTTAAAAAAAAAATAAAACCAATTTCACATAAACAGTGAAAAAGAATGATGGCTGCCAGGGCTTAGAGGGAAGGGAAAATGGGGAGATATAGGCCAAAGGGTACAAAATTTTAGTTGTAAGAAGAATGTTCTTAGGATCTAATGTATAACACAGTGGCAATAGTTAACAATGTATATTGTGTACTTGAAAATGCTGAGAATGGATCTTTTAATCATTCCTTAATGTGCATATATGTATATAATCAAATCACCACATTATACATTTTTCATATACGTATATACAAATCACCACACATTATACTATTTTTCAATTATTTCTCAATAAAGTTGGGGGGAAAATTCCACTTGTCTCGTTTTGGTATAATGTTGAAGGTGACTATACAAGATTATTTAAGAATGCTGTTTCATTTCTTTCTATTCCATAAACTACATTTGTGTGTGTGTGTGAGTGGGGGTATATTTATTCACATATTTTCATTAAAACAACGGATATCAACATTTTGAATGCAATGCAAGATGTTAAGAAACAGCAGTCTTTTATTACACAAAATATTAAAGAGATATGCAAAAATGTAAAGGAATACTCTTCTCACTTTTAAGGGAGAAATACAGTTCTTTTTTTCATTAAAAATGTGGAATTTGTGTTAAAATGAACTTTTTACTATTGTTTTTAAATGAATGAAAGCCTAGTAAAACTAGCTTCTTAGTTTTAATTTATGATAAAATAAATATCAATAGATAGCATAATAAGGCAAGAGATTCTTGCAAATGTCAATATTTTTAAGAGTATACAGATTCTTTGAGACCAAATAATTTGAGAGCCACCACAGGAGACAATCAGACACATGTACAATTTAACTAAGTATTTAAATACTATTGAGAAGTTATTGTTAAATATCTTAAGCAAAATCATGTTATTGAGAAAAACACTGTTGAGATTTGAATCAGATCATTTAAAAATAGATATTAAATTATTCATATGAAATAATTTTATATTTGGGATTTTACTAAAAATGACTGAGTTGTGTTGTGCAGTGTAGAGAACTGACATGAAATAAGATCGTAGGTAATTTTCCAAGTACTGAAGCAAGGCGATGTATACTTGGCATTTTAACACAGTACTATCCTTACTTTTGCATAATGTCAAATATTTTAATTTCTAAGCATACTATAATTATTACATTCTGATTATTTCAGCTTTTTATTGCTTCATGGCTTCACTTATCATTTGTGTTGATTGACTTTAATTTTCATTATCTACTTTCTAGTACTGTTATTTATGTATTCTCAGGGAGTGCCTGTTGAATGTGAAACCAACTAATGTCTCTTCCAAACTACTCTGCATATATGTCACTCTCTACCTCATTGTCTGCCCATCTACCTGTCATACATATCTTTTATACAAAGTCTCCGAGTGAGAAAAGTCCTGGTTTTGCCAACTTTAACTCAGTTAACTGTTTACCTATCAGAAAATATTGACATCTCAAGAGTAAACTGTTATATGTCTGAAATACTGAGTCAGTTTGAAAGATATACTGTGTAACCTGGCCGGACCTTTGCTTACTGATGGAGACAATTGTTTTTAAGTCTGCATATAGAGTGTCAAAGGTGGACTTATATGTCTTCAGGATACCTAAGAAAGAATTCCCAGCTCCAAAATATGATGTGTCAGTTCATTTTAACAAGATTTTTCAATTCTATAACTAAAAATATGGCCTAATGTATAAACCTCCCCAGGAGTAGTTAAATAATAATTCATATTAAAAATAAGCATGTGATATTTGATTATATCCTGAAGGCATATTTAACCAAGGAAAAGTAAAAGAGCACCAGATAATTGTAAATATAAGGAAATGCAGAGTCTTGAAAGACAAGAACTATAAGAGTACAGTCACACCTTCAGCACAAACTTTTATCCTAAAAACAAAGATGATAGAAATCTATATATATTGCATTTAGTAAAATATCTTTGAGAAAAGTATTTATAGATCTTTGACATTCTGTTCACTTAGCTAGACGTTGTTTCCCTTGAAAACAGTTAAATTTATTTCTATGAAATTCCTCTAGAAAATGAAAAGAAAAATCTGATATTACTGACTGCAGGCACCATCATTCAAAAATCTTATGGACAAAACAGTATCATCATTCATCAAGTGTTGTGTTATCTCATAGACTTCATCGTAGCATTGTCAGCACCACAGAGTACATCATCAATCTTCTCACCTTCTCTCTCTGTCTCTCTCTCTCTTTTTTTTTTTTTTTTGGTAAGCTACTTCTGTAACATTTTTGAATGAAAAGAATTAGTTTTTTATTCAGCTGGGATGAAGAATAAAATAACATTTCTTGGTAGCTAAGACATGAGCACTGTGGAATGGAATGGATGCTATGCTATTGGATTCTATTTCATTTTCATATCTATTAAATATATTCTGAGAATTAATTATGTTGCATCATAGTGCTTTATTACTTTACTAGGGCTGTCACAACAAAACAATACAGACTAGATGTCTTCAACAACATAAATTTACTTTCTCACAGTTCTGGAGGTTAGATGTTTGAGATCAAGTTGTCACTGGGGTTGGTTTCTCCTAAGAGATGCAATGCAGATGGTTCCTTTCTTGCTGTGTCCTCACATGTCTTTTTCTCTGTGCATGTGCTTCCCTGGCATCTCTGCATTCAAATTCCCTCAGTCATATGCAATTAGGGTCCACTCTAATGGCTCCTTTTTATTTATTTATTTTTAATTGAAGTATAGTTGATTTACAATATTGTATTAGTCTCAGTGATTCAGTTGTGTGTGTGTGTGTGTGTGTGTGTGAGTATTAGATTATGTGTCTGTATCTCACTTACTTGACTTAGTATGACAATCTTTAGGCCTATCTGCAGTACTGCAAATGGCATTATTTAATTGTTTTATGGCTATGTAATAGTCCATTGTATACATATATCACATCTTCTTCATCCATTCATCTGTCAATGAACATTTAGGATGCTTTCATGACTTGGTTATTGTAAATAGTGCTGCTATGAATATCAGGGTGTATGTATCTTTTTGAATTAGAGTTTTTGTATTTCTCCAGATATATGCCCCAGAGTGGGACCGTTGAATCATATGGAAGCTCTATTTTTAGTTTTAAAGGAAACTCCATACTGTTTTCTGTAGTGGCTGCACCAATTTATACTTCCACCAATAGCGTAGGAGAGTTCAACTTTCTCCTCACCTTTCCAGCATCTATTATTTTTAGACTTTTTGATGATGACCATTGTGATCTCATTGTGCTTTTGGTGTGCATTTCTCTAATAATTAGTGGTGTTAAATATCTTTTCATGTGCCGTTGGCCATCTGCATATCTTCTTTAGAAAATGCCTATTTAGATCTTCTGTTCATTTTTTGATTGGGTTGTTTTGTTTTGTTTTTCTTTATGTTAAATTGTATGAGCTGTTTATATATTTTGAATATTGACACATCGTTAGTAAGTATTTTCTTCCATTCTGTAGACCATTCAGCCATTTTGTTGACAGTTTCTTTTGCTACACAAAATCTTTTAAGTTTGAGTAATTCTCATTTGTTTACTTCTGCATTTATTCTTTTGCTTTGGGAGACTGATCTAAGAAAAGATAGCTATTATCGATGTCCAAGAATGTTGCCTATGTTATCTTCTAAGACTTGTAGTATCATATTTTATCTGTGGTCTTTAAACCATTTTGTGCATATTTTTCTATATGGTGTGAAAGAGAGTTCTAATTTCATTGCCTTGCATATGGCTGTACAGCTTTCCCACTTGCTTAAGATACTATCTTTTTGCCATTGTATATTCTTGCAATGACTTCTTTTAAAGGTGATCGTTTATTCAAATTAGTGACATTCTGAGGTACTGGGTCTAGTGACCCCCTCTAATCTGTAAGTCACTATATTTCAGGAAAGAGGCAAGTTAATGCCTGAATTTCCATTCAAAGAATGTAGTCAAGAGAGTACATATGGTAGGCCTCTACCATGCTTAAAATCAAGACTGTCAGCATCTCTGATATAGCCATCTCTAATATGGACATATGGCAGATATGTCTAAGAATTCCAAATTTATTTAAAGTAAATAAAATTGAGCCTAATCTTTGTTCTTAGAGACACCGTTGAGAAAAAACCAAGTCAAAATTGTCCTCTTGTCCATTCTATCCAATACATGAAATGACTGAATGATAAGTAGGAGTGGGTAAATCAAGATGTGGCAGCAAGTGTTTCTTGAGAAGTGTATTAGAGCTGGGGGCAAGTCCTGGTATTTCTTATAAAATTCTCAGTAAAGTTAAGAAAAATGACAATGACATCACAGTGAGAACTTTCTGAGAGGTAATGGGCAACCAAAATCTTCTTTAACTTAAAATAATCATGACTGGATCAGATAAAAATGACAGAGAAGGAAGATCCTGAGATCAATTACTCCCATGAGCACAACAAAATTGCAAGTATTTACTGCACAACTATCTCTGAAAATAACCTGAAGATGAGCAGAAAAGATTTTTTCATAATTAATGATACAAAGAAAGAGACACATGCAACATCTAGAGGAGTGAAGAAACCAAGGCCGCATCGATCTTCCCAGATTCGGGGTCCTTCCTTGGGAAGACAAGCATCCAAAATGGTCTACATGAATCAGGGGGTTGAGGGCCACCAAGCCTCAGATCCTAAAAGGCATACACAAATTTCACATGTTCTGAGTCCCACACAGAGGCAGTAATTTGAAAGGTTCCTAGATCAAACTCATTTGTTGACCTTGGAGAGCCTTCCAAAGAAGCAGAGGCAGCTGGTATTCTCACTGGGGACTGAGATGCTGGCAGCTACCATCTTTGTGATCTCATTCTATTGTGCTGACACCAGCACTGGCAGGTACCATGTTGGAATCCCGCTTCTAATCAATTAATGCTGGGGACCATCAGCATATACACAGTAGTCACACACTGCCCAAGCTTGTATCCAGGGACCTACTTCACCCATGAAAGCACCGTTAGGAATCACTTACAGACAGGGCTCACAGCCAGAGGCTTATCCTGCCCACCAGTGCACTGGCTTCACTGTGCAAAGTAGGACCTCACAGGCTATTGGGCAGAGGGCCTGCATCAGCTACTAGTGCACCAGCAGTAATTTGCCATGATACAACAGAAGAGTGTACACAACCCAGATAGAAAACACCAATGGAGTATATAGCTCTGGTGACCAGTGTGCAGCCTTTTGCTGGGCCACACAATACATCTGCATTAGGACACTTTTCCAAGATTGAGAGACATATGGGCTTAACTAACAAAAAGAAATAAAGACAAAAAATTAGCCATAGTGAGGAAACAGAGAAATATATTCCAAATGAAGGAATAAGACAAAATGTCGGAAAAGCCACAAAACAAAATGGAGATAGGCAATTTACTTGATAAAAAGTTCAAGTAATAAGCATAAAGGTGTTCACCAAACTTGGGAGAATAATAGATGAAGACAGAGAGAACTTCAACAGAGTTCAGTTCAGTTCAGTTGCTCAGTCGTGTATGACTCTTTGCGACCCCATGAATTTCAGCACGCCAGCCCTCCCTGTCCATCACCAACTCCCGGAGTTCACTCAAACTCATGACCATCGAGTCAGTGATGCCATCCAGCCATCTCACCTTCTGTCGTCCCCTTCTCCTCCTGCCCCCAATCCCTCCCAGCATCAGGGTCTTTTCCAATGAGTCAACTCTTCGCATGAGGTGGCCAAAGTATTGGAGTTTCAGCTTCAGCATCAGTCCTTCCAATGAACACCCAGGACTGATCTCCTTTAGGAAGGACTGGTTGGATCTCCTAGGAGTCCAAGAGACTCTTAAGAGTCTTCTCCAACACCATAGTTCAAACGCATCAATTTTTCGGTGCTCAGCTTTCTTCACAGTCCAACTCTCACATCCATATATAACCACCGGAAAAAAACCATAGCCTTAACCAGACACCTTTGTTGGCAAAGTAATGTCTCTGCTTTTTAATATGCTATTTAGGTTGGTCATAACTTTCCTTCCAAAGAGTAAACGTCTTTTAATATCATGGCTGCAATCACCATCTGCAGTGATTTTCAAGCCCCCCAAAATAAAGTCTGACACTGTTTCCACTGTCTCCCCATCTAGTTGCCATGAAGTGATGGGACCGGATGCTGTGATCTTAGTTTTCTGAATGTTGAGCTTTAAGCCAACTTTTTCACTCTCCTCTTTCACTTTCATCAAGAGGCTTTTTAGTTCCTCTTCACTTTCTGCCATAAGGGTGGTGCCATCTGCATATCTGAGGTTATTGATATTTCTCCCGGCAATCTTGATTCCAGCTTGTGCTTCTTCCAGCCCAGCCTTTCTCATGATGTACTCTGCATATAAATTAAATAAGCAGGGTGACAGTATACAGCCTTGACGTACTCCTTTTCCTGTTTGGAACCAGTCTTTTGGTCCATGTCCAGTTCTAACTGTTGATTCTTGACCTGCATACAGGTTTCTCAAGAGACAGGTTAGGTGGTCTGTTATTCCCATCTCTTTCAGAATTTCCACAGTTTATTGTGATCCACACAGTCAAAGGATTTGGCATAGTCAATAAAGCAGAAATATATGTTTTTCTGGAACTCTCTTGCTTTTTCAATGATCCAGCAGATGTTGGCAATTTGATCTCTGGTTCCTCTGCCTTTTCTAAAACCAACTTGAACATCTGGAAGTTCACGGTTCACATATTGCTGAAGCCTGGCTTGGAGAATTTTAAGCATTGCTTTACTAGCGTGTGAGATGAGTGCAACTATGCGGTAGTTTGAGCATTCTTTTGGATTGCCTTTCTTAGGTACTGAAATGAAAACTGACCTTTTTCAGTCTGGTGGCCACTGCTGAGTTTTCCAAATTTGCTGGCATATTGAGTTCAGCTCTTTCACAGCATCATCTTTCAGGATTTGAAATAGCTCAACTGGAATTCCATCACATCCACTAGCTTTGTTTGTAGTGATGTTTTCTAAGGCCCACCTGATTTTATATTCCAGGATGTTTGACTCTAGGTGAGTGATCACACCATTGTGATTATCTGGGTCATGAAGATCTCTTTTGTACAGTTTTTCTGTGTATTCTTGCCACCTCTTCTTAATATCTTCTGCTTCTGTTAGGTCCATACCATTTCTGTCCTTTATCAAACCCATCTTTGTGTGAAATGTTCCCTTCGTATCTCTAATTTTCTTGAAGAGATCTCTAGTCTTTTCCATTCTGTTGTTTTCCTCTATTTCTTTGCACTGATCTCTGAGGAAGGCTTTCTCATCTCTCCTGGTTATTCTTTGGAACTCTGCATCCAAATGGGAATATCTTTCCTTTTCTCCTTTGCTTTTCACTTCTCCTCTTTTCACAGCTATTTGTAAGGCCTCCTCAGACAACCATTTTGCCTTTTTGCATTTCTTTTCCATGGGGATGATCTTGATCCCTGTCTCCTGTACAATGTCATGAACCTCTGTCCGTAGTTCATCAGGCTCTCTGTCTATCAGATCTAGTCCCTTAAATCTATTTCTCACTTCCACTGTATAGTCATAAGGGATTTGATTTAGGTCATACCTGAATGGTCTAGTGGTTTTCCCTACTTTCTTCAATTTAAGTCTGAATTTGGCAATAAGGAGTTCATGATCTGAGCCACAGTCAGCTCCCAGTCTTGTTTTTGCTGACTGTAAAGAGCTTCTCCATCTTTGGCTGCAAAGAATATAATCAATCTGATTTTTCTGTTGACCATCTGGTGATGTCCACATGTAGAGTCCTCCCCTGTGTTGTTGGAAGAGGGTGTTTGCTATGACCAGTGCGTTCTCTTGGCAAAACTCTATTAGCCTTTGCCCTGCTTCATTCCATACTCCAAGGCCAAATTTGCCTGTTACTCCAGGTGTTTCTTGACTTCCTACTTTTACATCCCAATCCCCTGTAATGAGAAGGACAACTTTTTTGGATGTTAGTTCTAAAAAAGGTCTTGTAGGTCTTCATAGAACCTTTCAACTTCAGCTTTTTCTGCATTACTGGTTGGGGCATAGGCTTGGATTACCATGATATTGAATGGTTTGCCTTGGAAACTTAACTGAAAAAAAAAAGAAGAAGATAGTTTAATGGCTATCTGTGAAAACAACAAATGTGCTAACATTCACACTATAGGGATCACAAAAGGAATAGACAGGTGAAAGAGGCAAAGAATTTATTTAAGAAATAATTTATTTGAAAACTTCCTTAACCTGAGAGAGGAAACAGATATCCAGGCCTAGGAGGCACAGATGGTTCCAAATAAGATGAACTCAAAGAAGACCACACCAAGACACATTGCAACTAACTTCCAAAAATTAAACATAAACAGAGAATCCTAAAAGCAGCAAGAAATCTAACTAGTATTGTATAATGGAACCCCTAAAAGATTATCAGCTGATTTTTCTGCAGAAACTCTGCAAGGAGTGACAAGATATATTCAAAGAGCTTAAATGGGAAATGCCTACCATCAAGAATAACCTAGATACCAAGGTTATTAATAAGAATTGAAAGAGAGATAAAAAGTTTCACAGTCAAGTAAAGCTAAAGGAGTGCATGACCACTAAACAAGCCTTAAAAAGAAATGTCAAAGAGGCTTCTCTAAGTAGAAACAAAAAGCCACAGAGAAATTAAAATTAGGAGAGAAAACAGTCTCACTGGTAAAGGCAAGTATATACTAAAGGTAGTGGATCAGCTACTTACAAAGCTAATAAGAAGGTTAAAAGACAAAGGAAACAAAATTATTTATATCTACAATTAGTTAATAAATATGCAAAATAAAAAAATGTATAACATAATATTAAAACGTAAAAAGGTGAGTGAACATCAACTTAAAATAAATGCCTGTACTTATAAGTTGTTATATATGAACTTAATGATAAACACAAATAAAAAATAGAAATAAATACACACACACACACACACAGAAAGGAAGCCCAATGTAACATTAAGGATATCACCATATCACATGAAGTGATCAAGAGAAGAAAGTAATAGAAATGAACTGCAAATCTACCAGAACACCACAAAATAACAATAAAGAGATATTCACCAATAATTACTCTAAATGTAAATTGATTAAATGCTATAAGCAAAAGACATTGAAAGATTGAATGGCTAAAAATAACAAGAGATTAACATGTATGCTGTCTACCAGGGATTCACTTCAAATATAAAGATATAGATAAATTAAGTGAAGAGATAGAAAAAGATATCCCATGCCAACAAAAACAAAAAGAATCTGAGGTAGCATCACTTACATCAGACAAGCTCAGCAAGAATATATAACATTTGTAAATATATATGTACCCAACATAAGAGCACCTAAATACACACAGTGAATATTAACAGCCATTGAGAGAGAAATTGAGAATAGCACAATAATAGTAGACAACATTAATACTCCTACTTATATCAATGGATAGATCATCAAGACAGAAAGCAATAGGGAGACATTGGACTTAAATGGCATATTAGATCAGATAACTTGAAAAATATATGGAGAACACATCATCAAAAAACAGCAGAATACACATTAATTTCAAGTGCACATGGAACATTCTTCAGGATAAATCATGTTACGCCACAAATAAAATCTCAGCAAATTTAAAAGAATAAACTCAGATATTTTCTTACCACAAAATGTGAGACTAGAAATAAGCAAACTGAAAAAAAAAAAAGATCCCACAAGCATATTCAATCTAAGCAAAATGCTCTTAGACAACCAATGGGTCTATGAAAAAAGTAAAAATAAAATTAAAAAATAATACATTGAAATAAATAAGAAACACAGTGACCCAAATTCTGTGGAATACAAGAACAATTCTAAGAGGAAAACATATTAATAGCAATTAAGGCCTACTTCAGACAAAAAGAAGAGTATCAAATAAACAATCTAACCTTACACATAATGGAGGTAAATAACAAAATTAGTAGAAGGAAGCAAATAACGAAAATCAGAGAGAAAATAAATAGAAGCTAAGAAAAATGATACAAAGGATTGATGAAACTAAGAGACAGTGATTCAAAATGAAAAATAAAATTGATAGCCCTTTAATCAGACTCATGAAGAAAAAAGGGAGGATTCAAATAAGAAAAATTATATGAGAGAGAAGAGGTTACAATCAACATCACAGAAATATGAAGGATCATAAGAAGTTACTAGAGGAAAATTACATACCAATTGACTTAAAAATCTAAAAGAAATGGATAAATTTCTATAAATGTATAATCTTCCAATGCTGAAACAAGAAGAATAGAAAATCTGAACAAACCAATTGCTAGCAATGACATTGAATTAGTAATTTAAAAACTCATAAAATACAGAAATCTAGGATGAGACAGTTTCACAGGGAAATTACACAAAGATTTATAAAAGAGTTAATTCCTACACTATATTCCTTCTCAAACTCTTCCAAAATACTGAGGTGCAAAGAACATTTGTGAACTCATTCTAGTAGGCTAGAATCACCATGACATCAAAATAAGAAAGAAAATTATAGATCAAGATACCTGATGATTACAGATGTAAAAATCATCAACAAAATATTAGAAGATCAAACTGAACAATAAAATTAAAGGATTATAAATCATGATCAAGTAGGATTTAACCCAGCTATACAAGGATTGTTCAATATCTGCAAATCAATGCGATATATCACATTCACATTAACAAATTAGAAAAACAAAAAATATATGGTCATTTCAATTGATGCAGATAAAGATTCTATCAAAATTCACCATTCATGTATGATAAAAAACAAAAATACACTGATCAAATAGGTTTAAAAGAAACATACTTTAACATAATAATGGCCATATATCACAAACTCACCATCAACATCTATTCAATAGTAAAAAATTGAAAACAGTATGACAAAACCCACTGAAATGTTGTGAAGTAATTAGCCTCCAACTAATAAAAAAATTAAAAAAAAAAAATTGAAAACATTTCCTGTAAGATATCTAAGACTAGGAACAAGAGAAGGAAGTCCATTCTTACCACTTTTATCCAAAATAATAGAATTTCTAGCTCTAGCAATTATTAATACAACAAAAATAATAAATAAAGAAATACAGATTGGAAAAGAAGTACAACTGTCACTGTTTGAGATGACATAATTTTATACATATTAAAAAAAAGCATAAAGTGTCCACCAAAAAAGCTATTAAAACTAATAAATGAATACACTAAAGTTTTAGGATACAAAATTAATATACATAATCCTGCTGCGTTTTTATCCACTGATAAAAATTTATCAGAAAGAGAAATTAAGAAAACAATCTCATTTACAATTGCATCAAAAGAATAAAATATCTAGAAATAAATTCAACCATGGAATGGTGGTTGTGGTTTAGTTGATCACTCATGTCCAACTCTTTGCCATCCCATGGACTATAGCCCACCAGGATCCTCTGTCCATGGGATTTTCTGGGCAAGAATACTGGAGTGGGTTGCCATTTCCTTCTCCAAGGGAACTTCCTGAACCAGGATCAAACCCGGGTCTCCTGCATTGAAGCTGGATCCATTACCAACTGAGCCATCAGGGACTGGAAAGACCTATATTCTGAAAAGTATAAGACATGATGGAAGCAGCTGAAGATGACACAAATAAATGGAAAGATACAGAGTCCTCTGTATATAAAGAATTCATATTGTTAAAATGTTCATATGATCCCAGGCAAACTACAGATTTGATACAATTTCTATAAAAATACTAATGGCATTTTCCATAGAATTAGAATAAATAATCAAAAACTTTATATGGAACCACCCAAGACCTGGAATAGACAAAGCAATCTTGAGAAAGAACAACAAAGCTGAAAGAATCACATTCCCTCATTTCAAAATATACCACAAAGCAAAAGAGTAGGTTACTGGCACAAAAACAGACATAGGATCAATGTAATAAAATAAATGAATATATAGTAAAGATGGATTTACTATATCATTTTAAGAAATAAATTCATATTTATATAATAAATTAATCTAGGGAAAAATAAGGTAAAAATATTTAATAGGAAAAGCTTCTTAATGAATGATGTTGGGAAAACCGTACATTTACATGCAAAAGAATGCAACTTGGACACTTTTTTGCACTATATATAAAGAATCAACCTAAAACATTCTGAAGTCTTAAATGTAAGTCCTAAAATTGTAGATTAAACATACAAAGTCAACTATTTGACATTAGCTTTAGCAATATATTTTTGCTTCTGTCTCCTCAGACAAGGACAACAAAGCAAGATAAACAAATGGAATCATACCAAATTGGAAAATGTTTTGTATAAGGAAGGACAGCATCAACAAAATGAAAAACCAACTTACTGAATGGGAGAATATATTTGCAAACCGTATAGCCAATAATGAGTTAACATCTAAAATATACAAAGAATTCACAAAACTTAATATCAAAAAAACACTAAACAATCCAATTAAAAATATACAGAGTAGTTAAATAGACATTTTTCCAACAAAGACATAGAGATGGCCAACAGATATATTAAAATACACTGAACATCACTAATCATCTGGGAACTGCAAATTAAACTGCAGTGAGATATCACCTCACTTCTGTCATATGTCTATCATCCAAAAGACAAGAAATAACATGTTGGTTAGGAGCATGGATAGCAAAGGGAACTGCCATCTGCTGTTGATGGGAATATAAATTGGTGCAACCATTATGAAAAAAAGTATGTAGGTTTTTCAAAAAGTAAAAAATAGAACTACTATGTGGTCCAACAACTCCATCTCTGGGTATTTATCTAGAGAAAAGTAAGACATCACTGTGACAAAAACACATATTCCCTTATGTTCTTTGCACCATTATTTACAAAGCCAAAATATGAAGACAATCTAAGTGTTTGTCAGTAGATAAATGAATAAAATAGAAGTGGTGTATATATATATATGCATATATATATTTATACACACACATATATGTTAGGTTTTGTAAATTATACCTCAATAAAGCTTTTTAAAAAATCCAGGGGAAAAAAAAATATATATATATGTGTGTGTGTGTGTGCGTGTGTGTATTTGTCCATTTGCCATAATATGGATGGACCTAAGGAGCATTATGCTAAGTCAAACATACTCAATTAGACAGAGAAAAACAAATGCTATATAATTTTATTTACATGTGATATCTAGAAAATGAAACAAATGAACAAATAAAGCTAAAACAGACTCAGATTTAGAAAACAAACTTCTGGTTGCCAGAGGGTGAGGGGCTGGAGATTGGGCAAAATAAGTGAGGGGGATTAAGAGATACACTATTCTAGTTATGGAATAAATAAGTCATCAGGATATAACATACAGCATAAGATATGTGGTCAATAATACCATGATAATTTTGATTAAGAATAGATGGTTACTAAACTTATCATGTTGATCATTTTGTAATGTATTTAAATGTTGGATCATCATATTGTACACCCTGAAATAAATACAGCATTGTACATCAAATACATTTCTGTCTTTTTAACTGGAGGACAATTCCTTTACTATATTTGTGCTGGTTTTTGCCAAACATCATCATGAATTGGCCACAGGTATACATCTGTCCCCTCCCATTTACCCCTCTCCCACCTCTCTCCCAATCCCATCCCTCTAGGTTTTCAAAGAGCATAGGAAACACAGGCTTTGGGGTCCCTGAATCATACATCAAACTCCCACTGGCTATCTATTTTGCATATAGTAATGTATATATTTCAATACTAATCTCTCAAATCATCCCATCCTCTCCTCTTCCCACTGTGTCCAGAAGTTTGTTCTTTATCTCTGTGTCTCCTTCGTTTCCCTGCACATAGGATCATTGGTACTATCTTTCTAGATTCCATATATATGCCTTAATATATTATATTTTCCTTTCTCTTTCTGACTTACTTCACTCTGGATAATAGGTCATCCACCTCATTAGAATTGACTCAACTGTGTTCCTTTTTATAGCTGAGTAATATTCCGTTATCTGTATGTACCACAACTGTCTTATACATTCATCTGTTGATGGACATCTGGGTTATTTCCATGTCCCAGCTAGTGTAAATAGTGTGGCAATGAACACTGGGTTCCATGTATCTTTTTCAATTGTGGTTTCCTCAGGATATATGTCCAGTAGTGAGATTGCTGGGTCGCATGGTAGTTTTATTCCTGGTTTTTAAAAGAGGCTCCATACTTTTTTCCATAGTGGCTTTATCAATTTGCATTCCCACAAAGAGTACACTTCAATAAAAAAAGGTGATTGAAACCATCTCAGAGAACTATATAAAGATATTTTCTTCATAGATAGGCCTCCAGTGGTGATTTTCAAAGGGGAAGTATTAATTTCCTTCATTTCTTATACCTCCAAGAATCTAAGATATTTCTTAAATAATTGCTAGGATTTTTGCTCATACTCCATCAGCACAAAGTCAGTACACTCCATCCCAATAGCTGTGATTTCCCCTATATTTCAATCACATGTTACTCATACACAAACGTTTAGTCTGAAATGGATAGGTGCAAGAGGGACAAAGGTATTTTTTAATTTACATAAAATCTTATGTCCCTACTTTGGCCTTACTGTTGGCTAATATAGAGATACTGGGCAGGCAGTGACTCAATAAAGTGGTCATCTCATACTTATGATCTAGTAATACACCAATTCAATAAGAGAATTCATGTTGCTGAAATATATTTATATTTAAATCTCCTGGATCCCTTTTTGGAAGACTGCCATCTAGGTATGTACTAACTGACCTGGTATAGGGTTGTGGTTAGGAGAAAGAAAGAAGTATCATACCTAGTAATTATCAGGGTCAAATACCAAGTTTTTAATATATAGATATATGTATCTTTCTATCGATTTCATACTGCTCGTGAACCAAGAAGTGGACATGAGTAAACGACCCCTTACTCAAAATAGCCACATTCAGTGTGTGTATATGTGTCTGTGTGTGTGTGTTTTGTTGACAACTTCAATAGCAATGGCAGAGATAGCCTCAGTGGAGATTATTTTATAAAGGAGACATAAAGTTAATACAATGGTCATTTGTAAATCAGGGGCTGATTCCATTTGAAAATACTGCTCGTGTAAAGGTTCAGAGTGTCCCAGGGGAGAATGTTGGAAGATTTTTATAATATTTCCAAATCTTCAGGAAATAGGTCATTGACAGAGAAGTTCACTGAGGAATAGGTCATGGATATAATTCATGCTAGCACTTAAAATATACACTTGCATGTAATAATACTTTCTTAGTAAATAATTTAAATGATCTATCTGGGTTGTGAATAAAAATAAGATGTGGTTGCCCTGCCTTTCAAGCCTGATATAACATATACTTTATGAAGAGTTAAAACAATAAATATTTATTAATTTTGAAGAAGATATTTAACATGTGTATGGAGATTCAAGGACAAATGCTGTAATATCTCTGATCATTTATGGATGAAACTGACTTTCAAGAAAGATAAATGAATACTGAATACTCTATGTAGTGTTAGATAACTTAAACTCCAATGCTAAGAAATACTGTCAAGTTTAAGAGGAAAAAATAATTAATATTTGTTAATAAGTGTGTAGTATTATGTAATCAATTAACAAACGTTTCCTGTGTTTGGTTTCATTTATCCACAAAAGTGAAACTATACAGTGGTGCAAAATATACCATGACCTCTATTTGACAAGATTCTCTGAGAATTTGTCTGGTCACCTTTTGTGATTCAATCTCTGTTATGTTTTCACTGTGTTAATATTATTTGACACACAGTGTTCTGATACAGATGGAGAGATGAGTAGGACAAATGTGCTTCCATCTTTTTGGTTATACTAAATCAGGAATAAAAAGCTTATTTGAGAGTCAAGCCTTCAAATGAGGTATGATATTTCAGAAACATACCTACCTTTATGGTTTCCCAAAACTGGGAACAACTTAACTTCAACATAGCAGTTTTACTGAATAAAAGATCTACATAAATTAATTTACAGGGGTGATTAATCAAGGAAAAGCAAAGCTCATGAGGTCCAAAAGCTCTCAGGCAAACAAAAGGAGGGAAAAGAAAGGGAAATGAGATGAGGTGTCAGATATTGAAACATAAGAGAATCCATGTGGGTCTAGGGAAAGGAAAAGAAGGCTGTACAATTTACTAGACAGGGTGATCAAAGAAGAGAGAATTCACCTCTGTACTGCATAATTCTCTGAGGGATTAGTAGCATGAAATAAAGGTAATATAGAGATCTTCATGGAGATTGGATGAGTCAGTTAGTCATGGGTATAGTTAAATAAAAGGAAAAGGTAAATGTTAAAGAGATTGTTTTGCTAGGGAATTATTTTCCTATTAAACCAACTGATCATTTAGATTCCTTAATTGAAGCAACTATAGTAGTAATAGCCACAATACTAAAATGTCCGTTAATTCCTCATTGCAATTGTCCATATTCTCTCATCTATAGCACCAGAATTAAGTTACAATGTATTTTGAAGATACATTTTGTCTTGATCTGTTTTCTTATAAAGACCTTCTCCACTTAGAAAATTTCTACTCCAAATAGAATTGGTTTCATGAAAAAGTTCTTGAACTCTCAAGGAAAGTTCATTTTTATTTATTTATTCATTTATTTAATATCCCTTTAGTAATGGTTTGAGTTGTTAGAGTGCTAGCCATATAGTATTCTAATTTACTTACATTTCTTTTCCTCCCCTCGCAGTACAAACACCACAAAAATGTTATCTTTCATCTTTCTGTCTATAGCCCAGTGCCTGGCATATGACACGTATTACTGAAATGAAAATTATCAAATGAAATTTTTCTTCCTGAATTATTGCATGTGGCAAAATAATTGGATATTTTACATAAGGCACAGCAAGAGGACTTTTGTGAGGAACAGCATTTGGCACAGTAGAATTATTGGATTCTCTGAGATTGTACTATGGCATATCTAGAGGAAGAAAAAAAATTCCCTCTCTTTGCCTAGTCTAGTTACTAGTTATGTTGTCACTGCAGTAAGATCTTGGTTCACATACAAGTATAATTGTTGATCAGAACCAGTGACTGAGTGTGGGGTTCCCCCTGCTGGATTCTCCTTATTCTCTTATCACTGCCTTCCTAGAAATCAAGAAACCTTGGCCACCTGTTGATTCTTTGAGCTATTTAGGGCTATTCAATTTGTAATTGTAGAGCTAATCAATATTCCTAATTTGTTATCTCTAAGAATCATTCAATGTGTTACTACAGATTATGTCACACACTTAAGAGTGTAGAAATTATACAGCTAAAGATCCACAGGAAATATAAAACATTTAATTATGCAACTGTAGTTGAAAATGACTTCAGTATTTTAAAATCAGCTTTTTGTTTGTGAGCATAAAAGTGCAGAATGCCCATGAACTCATTAGATCTGTGCACAGATACATTCCACTCTCATCTTTTCTGGCACGTGAGTGTGGGTGGTAACTTCCTTGGTTCTATGAAGTTAAGCCTAGCCATTTGGTTGGCTTTTGTAAATGAAGTGCTAGTGTAAATAAAGGGCTAGTCACTCAGGGTGGAAGTCTTTAAGTTACAACCCGTGATTGGCAGACACTTCTCTCCCTTTGCATTCACAAGTGCCAAGAAATTTCTCCTTACAGAAAGGCTAGGTCATCTTGGCTCACAGAATAAGAATGATGTCAGTCACAGCCCCTATATTCCCACTCCCTCTCCATGAACACCAACCTGAAATAGACACAAACTGTGAACAAAATATAAGCATGCATTGTATGAAGTCCCCGAGATTTTTGTCTCATGATCTCTGCAACTCAGCCTGGGTTATCTCAATTTACACAGTACCAGATATTAAAATGAAAATAGCCACTTTATCTGTGCTACATTCCATTTCTTTATCACAATCACATAATATTGTGAGAAGGAAATTAGGTTACTAGTCCCCAGGAATATGAGTGACTATTAGTTTTCATTCATTCTGCTTTCCTCAAATCGTGAGTAAACATTACTTCTACCAAGAGAAAAATAATTGGATCTTCACAGAATCAAGAATATTAGTTTATGACACCTTCAGGGGAGAAGTAAATACATTTAGAGGCATGTTTTCCTTCTATGTATTATTCAAATGACCCACTCAAGCATCCCGACGAATTGAGGTAGAAGCTGTGTCTGAGTAAAATGAAAGGCTTTACACAGTCACTGTATCATTCATTGTCCCCAAAACCTGCTGCCAGGAATTTTTGTCTTGAATTTTCAAAATATTTTCTTTATTTGATTTTGCTATTGGGAGAATAAATAGTAAATATGCAAATAAAAATTAAAAAAAATAATGAAAATCACTGAATGTGATACAATTAGAGAAACTTGAATGTTATCTAGAAAAATTAAAAAAAAAAAAAACTGTCAAGTCGAATAGCTAGTTGATTAGAGGACTGCTATGAGTGATAAAGATGAAGGCCCCATGGAAAATAGGAAATACACCACCACTGATGAGAAGATATAAAACAATGATATAGTGAGGTTATGACACTGTAGGCTTTTATGACTGTGTAAAATTCACTTCAGTTTTTCCCAGCATGAGGGTCTTTTCAAATGAGTCAGTTCTTCACATCAGGTGGCCAAAGTACTGGAGTGTCAGCTTCAGCATCAGTATTCCAGTGAATATTCAGGACTGATTTCCTTTAGGACAGACTGGTTGGATCTCCTTGATGTCCAAGGGACTCTCAAGTCCTCTCAAGTCCAAGGGACTCTCCAACACCACAGTTCAAAAGCATCAATTCTTTGGTGCTCAGCTTTCTTTATAGTCCAACTCTCACATCCATACATGGCTATTGAAAAAAACCACAGCTTTGACTAGACAGATCTATGTCAGCAAAGTAATGTCTCTGCTTTTCAATAGGCAGTCAGGTTGGTCATAACTTTTCTTCCAAGGAGCAAGTGTCTCTTAATTTCATGGCTGCAGTCACCATCTGCAGTGATTTTGGAGCCCAACAAACTAAAGTCTGTTACTATTTCCACTGTTTCCCTATCTATTTCCTATGAAGTGATGGGATCAGATGCCATGACCTTAGTTTTCTAAAACTAAGGAGGGTTAGAGTATATGGTTGTATTCTACTTCCAAAAATCTTCATCACCATTTGGGATAAAATGTCAAATAGCACCCATTGATCCTTAGAGCTAAATATTTGAATGTAAAAGGCCTTGATTTGCCTCCATTTCCCGAGCAAAAAAATGGCATTCTCCAAGTTCATGCTCATTTCTGAAATAAACTCCCATTTCCCATATGGTTATTTCAAATTTCTCCACTTTCCAAAGCTCAATTTTAATTCAGTTCAGTTCAGTCACTCAGTCATGTCCGACTCTTTGCAACGGGATTGACTGCAGCACAAGAGGCTTTCCTGTCCATCACCAACTCCCAGAGTTTACTCAAACTCATGTCCATTGAGTCAGTGATGGCATCCAACCATCTCATCCTGTGTTGTCCTCTTTTCCTCCCACCTTCAATCTTTCCCAGAATCAAGGTCTTTTCCAATGAGTCAGGTCTTTGCATCTGTTGGCCAAAATACTGGACTTCAGCTTCAGTATCAGTCCTTCCAATGAATATCATATCCTTTAGGATAGACTGGTTGGATATCCTTGAAGTCCAGGGTACTCTCAAGAATCTTCTCCAACACCACAGTTCAAAAGTATCAATTCTTCAGTGCTCAGCTTTCTTTAAAGTCCAACTCTCACATCCATACATAACTACTGGAAAAACCATAGCTTTCATAAGATGGACCTTTGTTGGCAAAGTCACATCTTTGCTTTTTAATATGCTGTCTATGTTGGTGATAGCTTTTCTCCCAAGAAGCAAGCATCTTTTAATTTCATGGCTGCAGTCACCATCTGCAGTTATTTTGGAGCCCAAAAAAATACAGTCTGTCATTGTTTCCATTGTTTCCCATCCATTTGCATGAAGTGCAGGGACCGGATCCATGATCTTAGTTTTCTGAATGTTGAGCTTTAAGCCATCTTTTTCACTCTCTGCTTTTACATTCAGCAAGAGGCTCTTTCATTCTTCTTCGCTTTCTGCCATACGGGTGATATCATCTGCATATCTGAGGTTATTGATATTTCTCCCGGCAATCTTGATTCCAGCTTGTGTTTCATTCAGTCCGGCATTTCACATGATGTACTCTGCATAGAAGTTAAATAAACAGGATGCCAATATGCAGCCTTGACTCATCCCTTTCCCAGTTTGGAAACAGTCTGTTGTTCCATGTCTGGTTTTATATGCTGCTTCTTGACCTGCATAACCGAGATGGTCTGGTATTACCATCTCTTTCAGAATTTTCCACGGCTTGTTGTGATCCCCACAGTCAAAGGCTTTGGCATAGTCAAAAAAGCAGAAGTAGATGTTTTTCTGGAACTCTCTTGCTTTTTCAATGATCCAGAGGATGTTGGCAATTTGATCTCTGGTTCCTCTGCCTTTTCCAAATCCAGCTTGAACATCTGGAAGCTCATGGTTCACATGCTGTTGAAGCCTGAATTGGAGAATTCTGAGCATTATTTGTTAGTTTGTGAGATGAGTGCAACTGTGTGATAGTTTGAACATTCTTTCACATTGCCTTTCTTTGGGATTGGAATGAAAAGTTTCCAGTCGTGTGGCCACTGCTGTGGTTTCCAAATTTGCTGACATATCGAGTGTAGCTGTTTAACAGCATTGTTTTTTTAGAATATGAAATAGCTCAACTGGAATTCCATCACCTCCACTAGCTTTGTTCATAGGGATACCTCCTAAGGCCCACTTGCCTTCACATTCCAGGATAAATGGCTCTAGGTGAATGATCACACCATCATGGTTATCTGGATTATGAAGATTTTCTCTTTTTTCTTGTCACATTTTCTTAATATCATTTGCCTCTTCTAGGTCCATAGCATTTCTGCCCTTTACTGTGCCCATCTTTGCATGAAATATTCCCTTGGTATCTCTTATTTTCTTGAAGAGATCGCTAGTCTTTCCCATTCTATTTTTTTCCTCTATTTCTTTGCATGGATCACCAAGGAAGGCTTTCTTATTTTTTCCTGCTATTCTTTGGAACTCTGCATTCAAATGGGTTTATCTTTCCTTTTCTCCTTTGCTTTTAACTTCTCTTCTTTTGTCAGCTACTTGTAAGGCCTCTTCAGACAACAATTTTGCCTTTTTGCATTTCATTTTCTTGGAGATGGTCTTGATCACTGCCTCCTGTACAATGTTAGGAACCTCTGTCTATATTTCTTCAAGCACTCTGTCTATCAGATCTAATCCCTTGAGTCTATTTGTCACTTCCACTGTATAATTGTAAGGGATTTGATTTAGGTCATAGCTTAATGGCCTAGCGGTTTTCCCTACTTTCTTCAATTGAAGTTTGAATTTGGCAATAAGGAGTTCATGATCTGAGCCACAGTCCACTTCCAGTCTTGCTTTTACTGACTGTATAGAGCTTCTCCATATTAGGCTGCAACAAATATAATCAATCTTATTTTGGTATTGACCATCTGGTGATGTCCATGGTAGAGTCTTTTCTTGTGTTGTCAGAAGATGATGTTTTCCATGACCTGTGCATTCTCTTGGCAAAACTCTTTCAGCCTTTTCCCAGCTTCATGTTGTACTCCAAGGCAAAATTTGCCTGTTACTCCAGGTATCCCTTGACTTCCTACTTTTGCATTCCAGACCTCTATAATGAATAGGACAATGTTTTGGTGTTAGTTCTAGGTGTTGTAGCTCTTCATAGAACAGTTCAACTTCAGCTTCTTCAGCATTACTGGTTGGGGCATAGACTTGGATTACTGTGATATTGAATGGTTTTCCTTGGAAATGAACAAAGATCATTTTGTTGTTTTTGAGATTGCACCTACTCGAGTATTGCATCTTGGACTCTTTGTTGACTATCAGGGCTACTTCGTTTCTTCTAAGGGATTCTTGCCCACAGTAGTAGATATAATTGTCATTTGAATTAAATTCACCCATTCCAGTCCATTTAGTTCACTGATTCCTAAAATGTCAATGTTCACTCTTGCCATCTCCTGTTTGACCAATTCCAATTTACCTTGATTCATGGACCTAACATTCCAGGTTCCTATGCAGTAATTTTCTTTATAGTATTGGACTTACTTCCATCACCAGTCACATTCACAACTGGGTGTTGTTTTTGCTTTGGCTCCATCTCTTCATTCTTTCTGGAGTTATTTCTCCAGTCTTCCAATAGAGTATTTGGCACTTACTGACCAGGGAAGTTCATCTTTAAGTGTCCTATCTTTTTCCCTCTTCAAACTGTTCATGTGGTTATCAAGACAAGAATACTGAAGTGTTTTGCTATTTCCTTCTTCAATGGACCACGTTTTTCAGAACTCTCCACCACAGAATTTTAATAGCCTCACAGAAAACTTAGTACCACCTAAGGAGGCGGGGGGAAGTATATTTTTCCTTTTTGGCCTTTCTTTTGTTTGTTTTTCTATTTCCTAAATCATTATCCATAGTTTGATAATTTATGATCATTTCACCCAGTAAATATTTTATTACATTCAAGAAAGGAAGATGAATTATATAGTTCTCCCACACCTGCAAAACACACACATACAACCACACATATGAGTGAGAAGCTAGAGGTGATGCTTTCATTCATTTATGTATTGTCACTCACACATTTATGCAGAAGCACAGAGGTCTTCAGGTCAATTGCAGAGTCAAGCCCCTTTCTTCATAGGGTATCCAGGGCTCTAAGTATCAGTGAGCACAAGAGCTGCATTACTCTAAGTTTATGATATTTCAGTGCTGTAGAAAACATAATTTTGAAATGTTGACTCCATAAAAAGTCCAAGAAAATAATAAAATGATTTGGTCAAGCACAACTAAGTTAATTAGCAAAATTTATCACTGTAAAGATGGACATCACTATGACAAAGGTTTGGTAGTTCTGAAGAAAGGGCTGGAGAGAAAAACATATGTATAAAGTTTTTATGTCTGTACTCAAATAGTTTAATGCAAGTCTTTAAATTGGCCAAAGAATATCTTAAAAATCAGATTTTAGTATGTTAGCCAGTTGTTGCTGGAAACACCACAATAAGAAAAGTAAACTTGGAATGTTACTGGGTTCAAGCTCATACTGCTTGCCACATGACAGGCCAATAAATGAAGCAGCAAGTTGTTACAGAAAGCAGTAATGACTTTATTTGGAAAGCCAACAGACCAAGAATGGTGGACTAGTGTCCCAAAGAATCATCTTTGGTTTGGATGGCTGGAAGCTAATTTCTTTTACGTAACAAAGATGGGCAGTTGAGGAGGTAAAATAAAAACAAACAAATAAACAAATCAGTGATACATTGTTGCAAATATTTCCTGGTTCCTGCCAGACTCTGAAAGAGTTGTGTTAATTTTGTCTTATCTGCAGTCATTTACAGGTGAGCCTGGTCAAGATATTTCCTGAGAGCTTAAACCAAGGCATTTTAGCTTAATGCTCAGACTTGGGAGGCAAGGTTCCAGGAGCTGGACCATTATGTGCACTTTAAATTATAGGAAACTAGTGGTTAACTTGTAGCAAAAAAAATTAGAATACAAAGGTTAAAGTAAAAGAGATCCAATATGGAGTCAGATTTGTTCTTCCCTATTACACACAAAGAATGCATTGTGTTCACAGTACTAATTAATGTCTAAATATTTTTAAAATAATTTTAATACTGTCAGATTTATAGAAAGATAACATTTAAGTCTGGAACATAATGTTTGATTTGATGTGAACATTCAGGTTGAGGGTTCTTGTTTCTATTGATAAGAACCACCTGTGTTCCCACACCCTCCCCCTGTTGTTTCTTGTTAAGGAGTTCTTGAGCCATATCCTGAAGTTTGACCTTAATAATTATACTGAGTGAATCATTTAGTTTTGTAAATTTAAGTAATTTTGACATAAATTTCAAGTGTTTTTCTGATACTGCTGAATCTTTTAACAGAGTTTACTTATGAGTTTTATTTTATTTTTCTCCACTATCAGTCAGGATAATGGGAGAAAAGAGCAGACGTAATTCCAAGTAATGTTTTAAGCAAAATGAAAAGAATTAGGAGTTCAAGGGAGACTAAGTAGATTCTACTACTGGTCTTTCCCTAACTGAAAGCTCTAGCTCATCAGATTTTATTTAATCTTTTCTTGTACTCTCTCAGCTTCCCTGGTGGCTCAGACAGTAAAGCATCTGCCTACAATGCAGGAGACCCAGGTTTGATCCCTGCGTTGGGAAGATCCCCTGGAGAAGGAAATGGCAACCCACTCCAGTACTCTTGCTTGGAAAATCCCATGGATGGAGGAGCCTGGTAGGCTACAGTCCATGGGGTCGCAAAGAGTTGGGCACGACTGAATGACTTCACTTCACTATACTCTTTGAGAATCTATGGGGGCCAGATGTTAGCAAAAACATGTTATTGTCTAATTATTGGAAAATATTGGGAAGATGAACAAATTCTAGACCTTAAAATATATTTGACCTAGAATCTAATCTGTTCATAGTTTTAAAGAGCCAGCCTTTCTAAACTCTTGAAATGATGGACCATTATAAGTAATGAGAACAGCAACATAAACATCTGTTCTTTTTAAAATTCTGAAATGTACTTTTATCTTTGGGTTATTTATCAATTATTAACTGTCCCTATCTTAAAGGAAGCATATACTATCTCTGCTTCCCAATGAGTCTCTACATTTGTGATACGGATATATTTAAAAGTTAATCTATGAAGTTTTACAGTCAAATGATTAATTGTATATAAAATAATCCTATAATTATCCCAAAGTTGCTAACAATAAACAGTTCTTTTATTTAAAGGTAATGGTTGCAATAAAGTATGTCTATTAATGCAAAATTTTTCATGGGACTTGAATAACAGGAGGTTTATGCCATGTTGTGTTAAATTTTAGCATGAAATTTTGAATATTATATAAATACAAAAAAACCTGTCATTAATTCTTACAAGCTCCTTGTACCAAAAAAATAAGATAATGTTCAAATTTCCTTCTAAGTTATTTATGTGTTTTTCATGTGCTTGTCAGTCTCATAATATCTAATTGAATATATTTCTTATATACCTGATATGTAACGTATGCTGTGCTTTGTGAAAACACAACATGAAAGAATATTTACCATCAAGTTAATAGAGATCATTTAGCTAGGCGTGATGCAGAGGTGTTTTCCATTTGTTATCACACACACTGAAACACATCAGGTGTGAAATCCATAATTTAAAGCTCAAGAGTAATTTCAGATTGGCATCCATCATACACATTTAATTGTCAGTTTAATATTACATTTCCATAAAGATGACTTATTAATATTAGGCAAAACACAAATTGAAGTCACCAGAATTATCTCATATTAGTCAAAAATATATTTATGTTGATGTCTCAGTATTTCCCTGAAGGTTAAATTCATTAAATAAACAATTAATAATAATAATAAGCATACTTTAGGTGGTTATTTGATTTTCTTAAGAAATTTTTTTTTTAAGTTTTTGGTTTGTAGAAAAAAAATATGAAAATAGGGAATTTCCATATACTACATATCAAACTTCCCTATTAACCTCATAGGAGTATGGTACATTTTGTTAATTTCTATTTTAATTTTGAGATTTAAAGGTTATTTTCATGTTCTGCTTATAATTCTTTATCAGATATGTATTTTGGAAACGATGTAACCCAGTCTGTTCATTGCATTTTATTATCTGTTCATTGTATTTTATTATCTGTTCATTGTATTTTATTATTTTAACAGTGTATTTGGCAAAGCAGAATCACTTCATTTTAATAAATTCCAAATTATCTGTTTTTGTTTCTTTTATGGATCACACTTTTGGTATTCTATCTTATATGGATCATCAAATCAAAACTCATAAATTTTCTTCTATGTTTTATAGTCTTGCATTTTGCATTTAAATCTATGGTCCATTTTGAGTAAATTGTTGTGGCATGTGTAAGGACAGAGTCTGTGTCATTTATTTTGCAAATGGTCATCCAATTTTTCCAGGGCCATTTGTTGCAAAGACAATACTTTATCCATGAAATTGTCTTTGCTTTTTTGGCAAAGATCTGTTCACTATGTTTTTAAACTTTCAGGTATGCTCCATTAATGGATTCTGCCTTGTTAATCTACAGATATGTTCTTTCAACAACACCACACTGTGTTAATTATTATCATCTTGAAATCAGAATGTATAAGTGCTCTACATTTACTTATCTTCTTTAATATTGTGTGGGCTATTCTGTATTTTGTCATTCCACATAAATTTAAGTCATGTTTCTGACCATAAAATAGCTTTCTGTGATTTTTTTTTGCATTGTGTTGAATCCGCAGATAAAGTTGAGAATATTGGCATCTTAAAAATGTTGTTTCTTAAAATTAATTGACATGAATATTTCTCTGTTTATAGAGGAGTTTGATTTAATTCATCAGCATTTAGTAGTCTTTCACATACAGATTTTATATGCATTCTACTAGCTTTGTAAGGAACTATTTTATTTTTAGTGCTACTGTATACATAATTTCTTTTAATTCTCAAGTTCTAATTATTCACCACTTGTATATAGAAAAACAATTGACTTTAAAAAAATTAATTTATTTTAATTGGAGGCTAATTACTTTACAGTATTGTAGTGGTTTTTGCCATACATTGACATGAATCAGCCATGGGTGTACATATGTCCCCCATCCTGAACCCCCTTCCCACCTTCCTCCCCATCCCATCCCTCAGGGTTGACCCAGTGCACTGGCTTTGAGTGATGTGTTTCATGCATAGATCTTGGGCTGGTGATCTGTTTCAGGTATGGTAATATACATGTTTCAACACTATTCTCTCAAATCATCCCTCCCTCGCCTTCTCCCACAGAGTCCAAAAGTCTATTCTTTACATCTGTGTCTCTTTTGCTCTCTAGCATATAGAGTCTTCTCACATATATTAACATCTTTCTAAATTCCACATGTATGTGTTAATATATTGTATTGGTGTCTTTCTTTCTGACTTACTTCAGTCTGTATCATAGGGTCCAGTTTCATCCACATCATTAGAACTGATTCAAATACATTCTTTTACCCTGGTTTTCTTATCCATTTGTCTGCCAATGGGCATCTAGGTTGCTTCCGTGTCCTAGCTATCGTAAACAGTGCTGTGATGAACATTGGGGTACACGTGTCTCTTTCAATTCTGGTTTCCTCGGTGTATATGCCGAGCAGTGGGATTGCTGGATCATATGGTGGTTCTATTTGCAGAATTTTAAGGAATCTCCACACTGTTCCCCATAGTGGCTGTACTAGTTTGCATTCCCACCAACAGTGTAAGAGGGCTCCCTTTTCTCTGCACCCTCTCCAGCATTTGTTGTTTGTAGACTTTTTAATAGCAGCCATTCTGACCGCCGTGAGATGGTACTTCATTGTGATTTTGATTTACATTTCTCTAATAATGAGTGATGTTGAGCATCTTTTCATGTGTTTTTTAGCCACCTAAATGTCTTCTTTGGAGAAATGTCTATTTAGTTTTTTGGCCCATGTTTTGATTGGGTCATTTATTTTTCTGGAATTGAGCTGCATAAGCTGCTTGTATATTTTTTAGATTAATTCTTTGTCAGTTGCTTCATTTGCTTTATTTTCTCCCATTCTGAAGGTTGTCTTTTTACCTTGCTTAAAGTTTCCTTCATTGTGCAAAATCTTTCAAGTTTCATTAGATCCCATTTGTTTATTTTTGCTTTTATTTCCGTTACTCTGGGAGGCGGGTCATAGAGGATCCTGCTGTGATTTATGTCAGAAAGTGTTTTGCCTATGTTTTCCTCTAGGAGATTTATAGTTTCTGGTCTTACATTTAGATCTTTAATACATTTTGAGTTATTTTTGTGTATGGTGTTAGAAAGTGTTGTAGTTTCATTCTTTTACAAGCGGTTGGCCAGTTTTACCAACACTACTTGTTAAAGAGATTGTCTTTTCTCCATTGTATATTCTTGCCTCCTTTGTCAAAGATAAGGTGTCCATAGGTGCATGGATTTATATCTGGGCTTTCTATTGTGTTCCATTGATCTACATTTCTGTCTTTGTGCCAGTACCATACTGTCTGGTCTTTTTATTTTAACCTTGTATCCTACCACTTTACTATATTGTTTCACTAGTATCTAAAGTGTTTTTTTTTTTGTTTTGTTTTTATTGATTCCTTGAAATTTTCTACATGAAAAATCATGTTATCTGTAAATAAAAACAACCTGATTTCTTTCTTTACAATTTTTAAACATTTTTATTTCTGTTTATTATCTTATTCAACCAACCACAACTTCTTATACAATGTTAAATAGTAGTGATCAGAGATTAAATCCTTTTCTTTTCCTTATCTTAACATGTATTGCTGAGCCTGCTCACGGTGCCAGTTATCTCACTGTTCACACTATGCCCACTGTCCCTTGAGTCCATGGTAGAGACTGGAGCCATAGAACTGCAGACACATTTATTCTCTCCTGGCTGACATAGCAGCTGCAGCAGCAGCCATTGCATAACCTAACACAACGCAGCCTCTCTCCCGGCTGGTGCGGCAGCCATGGCAGTGTTCATTCCTGGCTGACATCGAGCTGGAGCAGCAGGCACAGTATATTCTCTGCTCTCATGGCTGACAAAAATGGACACAGTCGTGACACAACAGTAATGCCGCTGCTTTCTAAGTGGAGCTCATGAATCTGTACAGCACGAAGTAGCTTCTGACCAAGTGAGTACCTCCTGACACGCATGCGCAATGCTACAAGTGATCTCAGCTGTTACATAAACCTCGTGATAGGCATGCATAGTGCTATAAATGATCTCAGCAGTTACATAGTCATTATTTACAAAATGTGTGATGAGAGAGCCTGAACACGCCATTTTGGCTAAATTGCTCACTCCCCACACTCCACCCCTTCAGGCTCTCTCACCTCACATTCTATGCACAGTCCATCTTCTGTGATATTCTCTTGTTAAGTAACACTGACCCTTGGATTTACATCTTACAACAGCAGTAACTGTTATAACAACAAACAGTTATGTCCTCAATACATAGCAAAACTCAACACGAGATATCACCTGAAACTCATGTTGCAGTCCTTGCCCTCAAGGGGATAGAAGAGCCAGCCAGCACATGTGGAGCATGTTTGTCTTTCATGGCCAAGTCCAGTCCACAGTCTGTCCTTGCAAAATTGCAGGAAAGCCTCCACAGTCACAACTTCACCCCTGTGGGGTTTTTATTAAGAATCTGACCCCCCCTCCCACAACAGGTTCAAGGCCCACCGCTTCAAGGAAGTGATTTTTGTGGCATTCACAGCCCACCCACAAGATTCCAAATGCTTTCACACTGTTCTAAATCGGCAAGACAATCAGAGGTTAGTACAGCATCACAGGACACAGCCTTCACAGCATACTTCACACAGATCAGCCCACATTTGCATCCACATAACCTGGATGGGACCCCTGTCAGCTTGGGCCCCCTTTGGGGTCTTCACACTTTTAAGAGGGCATCTTGCATGCTGTCCCTCTACTCTCAGTGAGGACCCATAATGCTGCCATAGGCATCAAGCCCACCCCTGTGTCCCAGAGGCACAAAAGCCAAGCTGCCAAGGTTTCCTCTTGCTTCTGCCCAAACTACTTACCCGAGTTGACCAACTCCATCTGAGTGTATGGTCGATAAGTCGTGAACTCAGTCACATTGGTGATCTCTTGAAGATACCCTCCCTGGGCCATAAGCTGTTCATGCTTCACTTTCTGCTGAACGATAAGCCTCAGTGCCAAGCGACGACCTGCAGTCTCATAATGCTCATCATCACCATCTCACCGTCACTCACTGCTTCACTGTCAGAGATGCTGGGTTCTTCAGGGCCCCAGGGTTCTTGCTCTAATGCAAGTATACGTTGCTCTAGTTCTTCCAAGTGTCTCTGCACATTGCACACCAGCATGGTATCCCATAAGGCCTGATCCATATTCACCTTCACCCTCCGATGATAGCGACAGTCCACGCCACCTTGTTCAGGAAATGGGAACTCACTGCCTGTAATGCTTTTTCAATGCTATACCATGAACCATCCACCTCCTCCCAGTCTTCCACTGGAGCCCATGATGAAAAGATAGCAGCCACGTGGTACCACACGCTATATGGTGGCCATGGACTTCCTCCACCCAGTGGAGCCTCAGGCTCTTCAACCTGCTGGGTATCCTATGAACTATGCCGGTTGTTTCCCTGACTTTGCTCACCATGCCAGTTGTCTTACACGTCACACTGCACACACTGTTCCTTGAACCCATGGTAGGTAAGGTGTGAGCTAAGAGGCTGGAAGACGATGAGGAGCCATAGGACCTGCAGACACATTCAGTCTCTCCTGACTGATGCAATAGCTGTAACAATATTTTCTCCCAGCTGATGCTGAAGCCCTAGCAGTAGACAGGCTATATTCTCTTCTCTAATGGCTGTGTTGCTCCTCACAGACACAGACATGATGCAGCTGTAATGCCACCACTTTCTAGGTGGAGTTCATATATCTGTACAGCACAAAGTAGCCCGTGACCAAGCAAGTACTTCATTACACACATGCACAGTGCTACACGTGATCTCAGCTGTTACATAAACCTCATGACATGGATGTACAGTGCTATAAATGATCTCAGCTGTTAATAGTCATTATTTACAAAACATGGAGCAAGAGAGCCTGAACACGCCATCTTGGCTAATTTGCTCTCTCCCGATATAAGGGTAACCCATCTACTTCCTCACCATTACATATGATATCATCTGCAGGTAACTGTAGATGTTCTTCATCAAGTTTAAAGATGAATAAGTGTTTTCCACTCCTAGCTTGCTAATCATTGTTTTCACTCTTTTAACCATGAATATGAGTGTGAATGTGTGTGATTTTTTTTTTCCTGTGATTGATTATTTGTCAATTTGATCACTAGTCAATTGATCATACAATTGTCTTCTTTAGCCTATTGATATGCTGAGTTACATTGATTGATTTTTGAACATTAAACCAGTCTTTCACACCAAAAATAAATTCTACTGGGCATGGGGAATTACAATTTTTACACATGAATAGATTCAATTCACTAAAAATTTTGAGGTTTATGCACTGAGGTTCGTGAGAAATATTTGCCTGTAGTATGCCTCGCTTGGAATATTTTTATATGGTTTTAGAATAAAGGTAGTGTTAACTTCATAGAATGTGTTAAGAAGTGGTATTTTTGCTTCTATTTTCAGGATAAGACTTAGGAAAATTGGTAACATTTATTATATGTGTGATAAAATACATCACTTAAATCATCTTCAATATGGAGATTTCTTTATCAGTTTACTCGAGTCGCTCAGTCGTCTGACTCTTTGCGACCTCATGGACTGCAGCACTCCACGCCTCCCTGTCTATCACCAACTCTTTACTCAAACTCATATCCATTGAGTCAGTGATGCCATCCAACCATCTCTTCCTCTGTCATCCCCTTCTCCTCCCGCCTTCAATCTTTCCCAGTATCAGGGTCTTTTCAGATGAGTCAGTTTTTCACATCAGTTCAGTTCAGTTCATTTGCTCAGTCAGTTTAAAAATGTACATTATTCAAAGTTTGTGTGTATGTGTGTGTGTGTGTGTGTGTGTGTGTGTGTGTGTTTATATATGTGCTCAGTTTAGTTGCTCACTTGTGTCCAATTCTTTGTGACCCCATAGACTGAAACACTCCAGGTTTCCCTGTACATCACCAACTCTCAGAGCTAGTTCGAACTCATGTCCAAGTCGGTGATGTCATCCAGCCATCACATTCTCTGTCATCCCCTTCTCCTCCTGCCTTCAATATTTCTCACCATCAGGATCTTTTCAAATGAGTCAGTTCTTTGCAGCAGATGGCCAAAGTATTAGAGTTTCAACTTTAGCTTCAGTCCTTCCGATGAATATTCAGGACTGATTTACTTTAGGATGGACTGGTTGGATCTCCTTCCAGTCCAAGGGACTCTCAAAAGTCCCCTCCAACACCACAGTTCTAAAGCATCAGTTCTTCGATGCTCAGCTTTCTTTATAGTCCAACTCTCACATCCATACATGACTACTGGAAAAACCATAGCCTTGACTAGACAGACCTTTGTTGGCAAAGTAATGTCTCTGCCTTTTAATATGCTGTCTAGATGGTCATAACTTTCCTTCCAAGGAGTAAGTGTCTTTTAAATTCATGGCTGCAGTCACCATCTGCAGTGATTTTGGAACCCAAAATAACAAAGTCTCTCACTGTTTCCCCATCTATTTGCCATGAAGTAATGAGACCAGCTGCCATAATCTTACTTTTCTGAATGTTGAGTTTTAACCCAACTTTTTCCACTCTCCTCTTTCACTTTCATCAGGAGACTCTTTAGTTCTTTTTCACTTTTGGCCATAAGGGTGGTGTCATCTGCATATCTGAGGTTATTGATATTTCTCCTTGCAATCTTGATTTCAGCTTGTGCTTCATCCAGCCCAGCGTTTCTCATGATGTACTCTGCATATAAGTTAAATAAGCAGGGTAACAATACACAGCCTTGATGTCTTCTTTTCCCTATATGGGACCAGTCTGTTGTTCCATGTCCAGTTCTCACTGTTGCTTCCTGACCTGCATACAGATTACTCAAGAGGTCTGGTATTCCCATCTCTTTCAGAATTTTGCAGAGTTTGTTGTGATCCACAGGCTTTGGTGTAGTTAATAAAGCAGAAGTCATTTTTTTTCTGGAACTCCCTTGCTTTTTCGATGATCCAGTGGATGTTAGCAATTTGATCTGTGGTCCCTCAGCCTTTTCTAAATCCAGCTTGAGCATCTGCAAGTTCACTGATTCACTTACTGTCGAAGCCTGGCTTGGAGAATTTTGAGCATTACTTTGTGAGTGTGTGAAATGGGTCCAATTGTGCGGTAGTTTGAGCATTCTTTGGCTTTCCCTTTCTTTGGGATTGGAATGAAAACTGACCTTTTTCAGTCCTGTGACCACTGCTGAGTTTTCCAAATTTGCTGGCATATTGAGTGCAGCACTTTCACAGCATCATCTTTTAAGATTTAAAATTGCTCAACTGGAATTCCATCACCCCCACTAGCATGTTCTGACAAAACATGGTTCACTGGAGAAGTGAATGGCAAAACATTTCAGTATTTGTGTCTTGAGAACCCCATGAACTGTATGAAATGGCAAAAATATAGGTCATTGAAAGATGAACTCCCCAGGTCGATAGGTGCCCAATATGCTACTGGAGATCAATGGAGAAATAATTCCAGAAGAATGAAGAGACAAAGCCAAAGCAAAAATAACACCCAGCTGCGGATATGACTAGTGATGAAAGTAAAGTCAGATGCTGTAAAGAACAATATTGCATAGGAAACTGGAATGTTAGATCCATGAATCAAGGCAAATTGAAAGTGGTCAAACAGCAGATGGCAAGAACGAACGTTGGCATTTTAGGAATCAGTGAACTGAAATGGACTGGAATGGGTGAATTTAACTCAGATGACCATTATATCTACTATTGTGTGCAAGAATCCCCTAGAAGAAATGAAGTAGCCATCATAGTCAACAAAAGAGCCCAAAATGCAGTACTTGGGTACAATCTCAAAAACAACAGAATGATCTCTGTTCATTTCCAAGATAGCCATTCAATATCACAGTAATCCAAGTCTATGCCTTGACTAGTAATCCTGAAGAAGCTGAAGTTGAACGGTTCTATGTAGACCTACAAGATCTTCTAGAACTAACACCCAAAAAGATGTCCTTTTCATTATAGGGGACTGGAAAACAAAGTAGGAAGTCAAGAAATACCTGGATTGACAGGCAAATTTGACCTTTAAGAACAGAATGAAGCAGGGTAAAGGCTAACAGAGTTTTTCCAGAAAACATACTGGTCATAGCAAACACCCTCTTGCAACAATACAAGAGAAGACTCTACACATGGACATCACCAGATGGTCAACACCAAAATCAGATTGATTATACTCTTTGCAGCAAAGATGGAGAAACTCTATATAGTCAGCAAAAACAAGACTGGGAGCTGACTGTTGCTCAGATTATGAATTCCTTATTAGCCAATCAGACTTCAATTGAAGAAAGTAGGGAAAACCATTAGACCATTCAGGTATGACCTAAATCAAATCCCTTATGTTTATACAGTGGAAGTGAGAAACAGATTTCAGGGATTAGATCCAATAGACAGACTGCCTGAAGGACTATGGACAGAAGTTCATGACATTGTACAGGAGGCAGTAATCAAGACCATCTTCAAGAAAATGAAATGCAAAAAGGCAAAGTTGTTGTCTGAGGAGACCTTACAAATAGCTGTGAAAAGAAGAGAAGTAAAAAGCAAAGGAGTAAGTGAAAGATATAGCCATTAGAATGCAGAGTTCTAAAGAATAGCAAGGAGAGACAAGATAGCCTCCCTCAGTGATCAGTGCAAAGAAATAGAGGAAAAAGAATGGGAAAGGCTAGAGATCTCTTCAAGCATATTAGACATACCATGGGAAAATTTCATGCCAACATGGGCATAATAAAGAACAGAAATGTTATGGACCTATCAGAAACAGAAAATATTAAGAAGAGGTGACAAGAATACACACAAAAAAACTGTACAAAAAACATCTTCACAACCCAGATAATCACGATGATCATTGAGCCAGACATCCTGGAATGCGAAGTCAAGTGGGCCTTAGGAAGCATCACTACATACTAAGCTAGTAGAAGTGATGGAATTCCAGTTGAGCTTTCTTTATAGAAGATTATTAATTATTGGACCAATTTCTATAATAGACAGAGGCCGGTATAGATTATCTATTTATTTCTCCTTATATGAGTTTTGGTTGTTTATGTTTAAAGAAATTGGTCCATTTTATACAAGGTATCAATTTGCTGGCATAGAGCTGCTTGTGGTATTCTTTATGATTCTTTCAATGTTCATATGATAAACAGTAATGACTCTTTTATTTCTGAAGTTGATATTTTATGTCTCCTATCTGTTGTATTGATTAACCTTCCTAGAGGTTTAATCATTTTTATTGATCTTATAAAATAACCAACTTTTGATTTTGTTAAATGTCTCCATTGTTTTACTACTTATCATTTCATTGACTCTGCTCTATTTATTATTATTTTATGTTTATCTGTTTACTGCAGGCTTAACTTCACTTTTTTATAGTTTCCAAAAGATTGTGACTTAATTTGTTGATTTTTGACATATATTTTTCCTCTTTTATGCACTTATTATGATAAATTTCTCCCTAAACACTGCTTTTGTTGTGTTCCATAAATGTTAAAAACATTTCTATGCTGAAGTGAGTCTTGATTAGCCAGAATTCAGAACTCAGTTACAAATACCAATGAATGAGTCTGGGATTACAGAATTGGACTGATAAACTATTTTGTAAACATTCATATAGTAAATATTTCAATTTTGCAACCAAATTATCTTTGTTATATCAAGACTGATGTTGCGGCACAAAAGCAATCACAATCAAAACCTAAATGGGTGAATGTTCTATGATCCAACAAAATTTTATTTGTAGACACTTAAATTTTATACCATTTTTATGTGTCATGAAGTGTTTTTCTTTTTCTAACTTATGTTTAAGCGTATAAAAAATGTGATAAACATTCTTACCTCCTGGGCCATACAAAATCAAGCAGTTGACCAGATTTGCCAGCATCTGTTAGAGAGGATGACAAGGATATAAGTAATCAGTAGTAATTTTTCATTTATTTTCTCCTTGCATTTTTACAGTGATATAGGTAAGGTTAGTAATAATAATTTCTCATTTAGTTTCTCCTGATGTGTATGATATTAGTTCCAAATAATGGTTTAAACTCTCAAATATGAATTTGCTCCTCTTACAATCTTTTAAAAGATAATTTATCTATATGTTCACTCTTTTCTTTTGAGATAATTTTTGTTAGTTTCTTTCTGGGATAGTTTTTCACTTAAAAGTTGTTAGTACTGAAAAGTTTGTTAGTTTTTGTCAAACTGAAAATCTCTTCCCTCTTTCTTAAGTGAAGATTTTTCTGGCAAACAAAGAATTAACAGTTATTTTTCTTCAGGACTTTGAAGAAGTTACTATGTTCTCTTCTGGTTAAAGTAAGTAAGTTTTGACCTTTGCAGAGGATGTAAAATAACCATAAAATAACCCTCTCACTGTGAAACCACATATCATGTTAACCCAAAAACTATGGTCACAAGAGCCTCTTCAGTAACCACAAGTGTAGAAGAGGTTTTTGTTGCTCTGGCAAAATGGTTTCCAGCATGAGTCTTAGAAAATAAATAAAAAGTTATAAAAATCCTGAGATTAAGTGAGTTTGGTGCCAATTATTAACAAGGACAGGTATCTAAAGACCTTTCTACAGACTTCTTAAAGGTGCAAATTTAAACTAAATGTAAAAATATGAGGGTTTTCTCTTAGTAATATTGTGAGAAGAATTATATTTCAAGTAACAGTAAGGAATGTTAGATTCTTGTAACCAGAAAGAAAACCTCTAGCCATCTATACTGGAACTGTAAGGAGCCTGACTGTCATTATTCCTTAATTCATTCTGCTGCACTAAAGAAAAGGTTCTGAAATAAAGACAGAATATCTTGCTAAGGAGTAAAACTAGCTATAGTGCTTTCTGGTCTCATAAGCCCTTCTTCTTGCAGTAAGTATTTGCATGTGAGAAATTCAAGTATGAAAATATTACATAAATCTGAGGACAAATATCATCAGAATATAGTCCCTGGGGAAAAGTATATATATATATATATATATATATGTGTGTGTGTGTGTGTGTGTGTATGTGTGTGTGTGTGTGTGTGTGTGTGTGTGTGTGTTTGATGGTTAGAAGGGCATATTTCTAAAGTACATGTCATGGATTCACATATATCCTAATGCCAGGTACTATAACCCTTTTAGTTATAAAGGCATTATTTTACTTTCAATAACACTTACAGTATTCAAAGGAACAAATATGGCCAAAACTTGTCTGTTCCTATCTTCACTAGGCCTATATTAAAGGATCAAGTTTAGGAGCCATATTTCCCAGACACTTAACATACCTTTCAAACAGGATAGGTAGAGAAATCAATTGGTAGTGAAATCAAACACTGTTCCTACAATGCATGCACGGTAGCCTCATATATAACAGCTTCATGTAGTAAATGTCTTCCTTTTGAACAGATAAGAGTATGCAATGAATATAGCAGAGTGTTAGTTGTAGATTGTGACTGAATTTTGCCAATATCACAGTTATATTAAAATTTTTCAAGCAGTAAAAGTGGACACACTTAATTTTATGATTAGAGTTTAAATAATTTATAGAACTTTCTTTATTCACCATACTTTGCTGTTAGAAATAGTGGTTTGATTCTTAAGGGCTTGTACTACCCAGTAGACTTACTTTTAATAGATATTGATTGTCTTACTGTTAAATAATTACAAACTATTTTATAGATTTATTCCTTGATTTGTCTATTTTATACATTTATTGGTTCACTTTTAGTTTAGTTCATTTTCAAGAAAATTTTGATTCCACTAAAGAGAGAAGGCTGACACTCCAAGTAACTATAAAACTATAAAACTTTGCCTAAAAAACTAAAAAACTTTTTTTTTTCCCCAACAGATACTTTCCAAACAAGATTATTTTTGACTATCATGGTTTCTGTGGCTGAACTAAGTTAGTTTTATAGCATGCTGCAACAGCAAACATACTGAGAGAAAAATATTGGATGTCTCTGTAAGGAGGAATTAAAAAATATGTAATAATATTACAGGATTTGGGTATTTGTTAGGTGACTCAGAAAGGGTCCAAGTAAATGGAGTTTTTCCTTTGAGCTGATGCTGTTAAGAAGGGTAATTCTCTGACTGAGCATCTGCATTAATCTATCTACAAGGTTTGAAGAATAGATGCAGATTAAAGCTTTAGTTGGGCTTCCCTGGTGGCTCAGATGGTAAAGATTTTGCCTGCATTGAGAGAGACCTAGGTTCAATCCCTGGGTTGGGAAGATCCTCTGGATGAGGACATGGTAACACACTCCAGTATTCTTGCTTGGAGAATCCCCATAGACAGAGGATCCTGGTGGGCTACAGTTCAGGGGGTCCCAAAGAGCTGGACATGACTGAGCAACTAAGAACAAAGCTTTAATTAGGGTTTCCCAGGTAGGGTTAACAGTAAATAACCTGTTTGCAAATGCGGGAGACTTGAGATATGGGTTCGATCCCTGTGTTGGGAAAATCCCCTGGAGAAGAGCATGGCAACACACTTCTCTGGTATTCTTGCCTGGAGAATCCCTTGGACAGAGGAAACCGGCGGGCTATATAGTCCATGAGATCACAAAGAGTCAGATAGGACTGAGTGACTTAGAACACACACAAAGCTTTAATTGATAAACATTTGCTCATATAAACTGAGATTTGGAGCTATTAATATTTTTGTGATTATCTTTCTTAGTCCCTGCCACTCTCTTTTTCCGACCTCCACCTCACTTTTAGGTCAAGGGCAGATGAAATTAAGCACACTAACATTAGTTCACGACATCCTGATTTTCATCATTGTCAAAACTTGCTGATTAGTTTGTTCAGAGAAGGTTGTCTGGAGCTGGACCAGGATCAACTTTTCCTTTTTCTTTTGTTCTGAGTTGTCAATTCTTCAAAGATGGCAAGGCTACACAGTAGCATTTAAGACTCTGAACATGATACATTGGCCACCTGGAACAGGCAGAGTTACCAGAAAAAAGAAAATACTTAACTAGTTTTTGTAATGAGCATTGAGAAAAGAAGAGGGAAAAAAAAGAAAAAGAGACAGGGAAAGATATAACCAACTGAATGCAGAGTTCCAAAGAATAACAAGGAGAGATAAATGTTCTTAAGAGAACAATGCAAATAAATAAAGGAAAACAATAGAATGGGAAAGACTAACCATCTCATCAAAAAAATTAGAGATTCCAAGGGAAGGAACATTTCATGCAAAGATGGGAACAATAAAGGACAGAAACTGAAGTACCCAAGAGAGGCAGAAGAGATTTAAAAGAGATGGCAAGAACACACAGAAGAACTCTACAAAAAAGGTCTTAATAACCTTAATAACCTTAATAACCAACATCATGTGGTCATTTACCTAGAACCAGACATCCTGGAGTCTGAAGTCAAGTGGGCCTTAGGAAGCACTACTACAAACAAAGCTAGTGGAAGTGATGGAATTCCAGCTGAGCTATTTCAAATCCTGAAAGATGATGCTGTTAAAGGGCTTCACTCAATATGCCAGCAAATTTGGAAAACACAGCAGTGGCCACAGGGCTGGAAAATGTCAGTTTTCATTCCAATCTCAAAGAAGGGCAATGCCAAAGAATGTTCAAACTACCACAAAATGGCACTCATTTCACATGCTAGCAGGGTAATACTCCAAATCCTACAAGCTAGTCTTCAGTAATACGCAAACTGAGAAATTTCAGGTGTAAAAGCTGGATTTAGAAAACACAGAGGAACAAAAAATCAAATTACCAAATTCTGTTGGATCATAGAAAAAGCAAAAGAATTACAGAAGAACATCTACTTCTGCTTTATTGATTATGCTAAAACATTTGACTGTGTGAATCACAACAAACAGTGGAAAATTCTTAAAGAGATGGGAATACCAGACCATCTCACCTGCCTCCTGAGAAACCTGTATGTGAGTCAAGAAGCAACAGTTAGAACCGGATATGGAACAATTTACTGGCTCAAAATTGCGAAAGGAGTAACATTAAGGCTGTATATTGTCACCCTGTGTATTTAACTTATATGTGGAGTGCATCATGTCAGGCTGTATGATTCACAAGCTGGAATGAAGATTGTTGGGAGAACTATAAACAACTTCAGATATGCAGATAATACCATTGTAATGACAGAAAGCAAAGAGGAACTAAAGAGTTTCTTGAAGGTGAAAGAGGAGCGTGAGAAAGTTGGCTTAAAACTTAACACTCAAAAAATGAAGATCATGGCATCCAGTCCCATCACTTCATGGCAAATAGATGGGGACACAATGGAAACAATGACAGACTTTATTTTCTTTGACTCAAAACTCACTGTGAACAGTGACTGCAGCCTTGAAATTAAGATACTTGCTCTGTGGAAGGAAAGTTATGACAAAACTACACAGCATATTAAAAAGCAGAGACATCACTTTGTGGACAAAGGTCTGCATAGTAAAAGCTCTGTTTTTTTTTTTCCCCAGTATTTGTGTATGAATGTGAGAATTGGACTATAAAGAAGGTTGAGAGCCAAAGAATTGATGCTTTTGGACTATGGTGCTGGAGAAATCTCCTGAGATTCCCTTGGACAGCAAGGGGCTCAAACCAGTCAATCCTAAAGGAAATCAGCCCTGAATATTCATTGAAAAGACTGATGTTGAAGCTGAAGCTTCAATACTTTATCCACCTCATTCAAAGAGCCAATTCATTGGAAAAGACCCAATTGCCAGGAAAGATTGAAGGCAGGAGGAGAAGGGGATGACAGAGGCTGAAATGGTTGGTTGGACCTGAGTTTGAGCAAGTTCCAGGAGGTGGTGAAGGATAGGGTAGCCTGGCGTGCTGCTGTCCGTGGGGTCACAAGGAGTTGGACATGACTTAGTGAGTGAACAACAACAAATATGAATATTGAATCCAAGACCCTAGATAGTAAATCACAGACAATGAAAACATGACCTAGAATTCAGCAGTCTGTTTTAGAAAGTAGTTGGTTGGTTTGTCTGTTTGGCTTAACCTACTCATAAACTACTTTAATTGCTCTGAGGTATGTAGGTATGGGCTTCTCTGATAGTTCATGGGGTCACAAAAGAGTCAGACACAACTCAGTGACTAAACAATAGCAACAACATAGGTATGCCAAGAGGAGTTCATTATAGTAGAAAACACTGCTGTCTGGCTAAAATTGTTTATTTTTGAGCCCCAAATTTTAATAATGATATTAAGTGAGTATCCATGTAGAATAAAATAGTTTTTCTAAATTTTCTGTCCTGTAGTCATCTCTTGTGTCTGGAGAAAAGAAACATTGATTACTTTGGTTAAATGCAATAATTAATATAAATTGCTAATTATACTAGGTATAAGCATTTCAGAAAAATATGAATTTAGAAGTAAAAAAAGTAATGTTCACTATCTTTTTATTAAAATTGTTCTTATGATTTATTCAGATGGAAATGTTAATTTGAAATATACCTGATTTTATTTAATATATTAAGTATTATATTTTAAAGCTGTACATTATTACAATTGATATATTTATGTATTTGAGCCTGCCTAAACATACATTTAAAGTAATAATTATGAATCCTTTATAGAAAATTGTTATATGAAAAACGTAAGATCAGAATCTGTGGTCACTTTTGCTGTAAAATTACTGAATTATTTTATGCTAAGATTACTAGAGCTTTATTTTGTCACCAAATTATTGTTAATTCTCTATGCTTTTTAATATATTTTCAAAATATTAAAAATTAACTTTTATTATATGGGTTAAATTCATAACAATTATTGTTTCTATATTTTTTATCATTACTTGTAATTATTTATGATTTTATATACTTCTAAGTTATATTTCTTACAGAAGTTATGACTTCTAAGTTATATATATTTGGGCTTCCCTTGTAGCTCAGCTGGGAAAGAATCCACCTGCAATGTGGGAGACTTGGGTTTGATCCCTGGGTTCGGAAGATCCTCTGGAAAAGGGAAAAGCCACCCACTACAGTATTCTGGCCTTGAGAATTCCATGGACTATACAGTCCATGGGGTTGCAAAGAGTCGGACACAATTGAGCACTTTCACTTTCACGTTATATTTTATTTTCTCTAATACCTGTACTTGATTCTGTCTTTACCAAAATCTTAATAATAAAATTGTTAAGATCTTTTATGCTGAATTTATCTTTTGGTTTCCTAAAAGGGTCATTAAGTAACACTGAGATTTGCTTCATCACTATATTAAAAAGGAAGACAATAGGAGTAATTATATTTGTTAAAAATTATTCAGATTAAAAGTAAACACAAAACTGTTATGAAAGTGTTTGCCTAACAAATTTGGAATAAAGAACACCTGGAAAAACAAAAGAATTTATCTTTGTAGACAAATCATTAGTATAGTGTAATATGCTAATATAAATATCTCAACAATGTACATACTTTTCAGATATACTCATGTGTAAATACAAAGGCTATTACAATATCTGTCTCCTAAATGTTTCTTTCCCAGAATTCTAAATTAGAACACAACAAAAACTAAGGCCAAATCAAGAACATGACTCATAGGTCTTTCTAAAAAGAGCTTTGACTTGAATAAAGTGACCTTAGTACATCTTTTCCGTTAAATAAAAATGGATCAAGTAAAGGAATCATAAAGTGTCATCCCAGGAAAGCCTGATAAGTTAAAAGTATCAATAATTAAGCTGACATAATGAGAGAAAGGTGTGACTATGTACAGATGATGCTGAGTGAAATGAAACAAGTACCAGTGCATTTTCAAAGGCTCTATTATGAAAAATGCCTTCAGTTTGGGTTAAAAGAGACCTTGACTCAAAGAGATGTAAAATGACTTAGAGAATGCAAATATCTTTGGCAGGAAGCAAGCAAGAAAAGCAGAATGGCTGCCAAGAAAGGTATATTCCCAACTCCCTTTTCAAATCTGGTCAGAGAGGATAATGAAACAGGAGGACTTAATGTGAGGAACCAAAACCAATGAAGAATAAAGAGAGTATCTAATCCCAGAGGGTAGAGCCAAGGCCCAATCAAACACTGTGTCCTAACTGAAAAATAGGATGACCTTGCAACATCTGCCTTTCTGGCTGAATTTCAAAATTCTCAGGAACCAGAGATGGCCTATGTGCTTTCCATTTATCACTTGTAATCTATTGTAGTCATTTTAGCCCTTTTTTCTACCATGGGGTGTGTTGTGCATGTGTATGAAGCAGATGACCTGTTTTTGTCTTCTTGGTTTTCTGAATCAAGAGACACCAGTTCCAGAAATGGATTAGATCTAGACTTGACTTTAACCTTGATTTTAAGCTTGAGACAATGATTGGATAAGAACTTAGATATTTTGAAAAGGGATAAGTACACTTACTGTGCAGGAAGGATAGAAATATTTATGCCCAGTGGACTGTGGTGGGTTGTAATATTCACTCACAGTTTTCATTTTCTCCCTATTTTTGCCATTCTTATCTTATCCCATGGACTCTGTTGCTGGGTCATATCATCTGCTTAGGCCAATAAAATGTAAGCATACATGAATGTGGGAGTTTTAAGTGGAAGCTGGAAACTTTATTTATATGTTTCGACCACTCCCTACTCCTTCTCTTCACTGTAAGAGCAGTGACTATCAGTAAGTTCTTAATACCTCTATTTATATAAATAGTATTATGAAATATCTATGTAAATAATATTCAGAAACATAAAGTTTCAGGATCAAGGACAGATAATTTGTACTTACAGCAATAACTGCAATAATTCACCACTTCCCAGTTCCTCTTCTTTCTGGGGCAGTGTAATGAGTGCCAGATGGTTAGGCTAGCACATGCAGATGGGTTTCTTGCACCACAGGAATGGAACACTGATATTATGAATCTGGTAGTTTACATGGTAATGGGACAGCTGTTCTCTCTCCCTCTGACAAGGGAAAAAACCCCCAGATCTCCAGTCATTTATAATCCTTTGGAATATAAACCACTGGCCCCAGGTTTCTGAGATTTAATCCCCCTCTTCCTAGAAATGTAAACTCACACTTGAAGGAAGAAACTTTCTCACTACTTATTCAGACATTATTTAAGACATTATCCGTGACTTGTCTTTTACTAGAAGTCAATTGGTGGCTCAGATGATAAACAATCTTCCTGCAATGCAGGAGACCTGGGTTTGATTCCTGGGTCAGGAAGATCCCCTGGAGTAGGAAATGGCAACCCATTCCAGTATTCTTGCCTGAAGAATTCCATGGACAGAGGAGTCTGGCAGGTTACAGTCCATGGGGTCACAAAGAATGGGGCATGATTGAGCAACTAATACATACATAATCATGAGTTCTGTAAGGATTAACTAAGCAGAACCACAATTTATTTTATTTTCATTTCTACATTTACTCCTGCATCCTGGGCTTGGACATAGACATAGGGAGATATCTGAGGCCAATTCAAGCCCAGTTGAGCCTAGCAGATCTACTGTTGTCCACAAATCTCACATTGCCTGCATAGGAAACAACTATTTGTTGTTTAAATGTCTTGAGATCTTGAGGTTGCTTTTATGCATGATAAAACTATCAAAGCTGAAAATTGGCCTTTTCAAAATCTTTCCTCACTCTTCAAAACTGATTGTGGTTGAACTCTGTTGAAGAAAACTAGAGCTAGACAATAGTTAAAGAGTTTAAACAGGACTCAATTTCAAATAAAAGGAAAGTGGGGATTTATGGTCAAAGAAAAATATTGTAGAGATTGATAAAAGGAAAATCACTTGCTAGTTTTGGTAAAGAATTGGTAGAATGACTTTTTGCTAAACTGACCTAAAAGGTTCTTGCTAATGATAGGCCAGGGTGGTCAGATATCTTCTATGGGAGTGATGGTGGTGAGGAATTTGGCCATATGTTAAGGATGATGAGATACTGAAGGTGGGAAATTCTAAGCTAAACCAACTTACAGGAAGTTTTTCTAAAACTAGGCAAAGCCAAGACTTACACAGAAATTGAAAAACCTAGACCTGTTGGGAAGATGATTCAGAGGAGCTTGATTAAAGTTTAACCAAGGAGAGACTTTGTCATTTACTTAGATATTTCCATGATTATAAAGTCTCTTTCCTCTAGTATTGATCTAGAATAATGTGTTTATTATTTGAATCAGATTGCATCAAAAGTATAAAAATATCTAACTGGGATCAGTAAATAAACAGTTGACTGTGCATCTAAATTTTGTTGTAACAAAGACTTAGATAAGTTGTACATGAAAGGTAGTTTTAATTTTTACAGTTAGTAAATAATTGTTTTTAAAATTTGTATTTAAATTTATTATGTATTTTTAACATGCTTGCCTAAGACCTTAAAACAAAGCTTGCCATGTAGGAAGCAAAAAATAACTGATAGGGAACAGAGAGAAGGGATTTCTCTGCATCTGTTCTGCTTGACAGTCCACTGTCATATGACACATTCACTTCACTTTTCATACAAGAATGATCTGTTTTCTCTTGAGATACTATTTCCTGGGAAGGATCAGTCAAGAAGAGCACAGTTTGAAGTCTGCTAGTCTTTTAGTATGAGCGGGTGAATGATGGAAATTCTTACTTTAAGCTAAAGAGAAATGAACACAATTTAGAAGATTGTTTTGAGAAAATAAGAATAAAAGGGAGAAGAAATTAGATAAACTCCTATCCATCTATAATGAGAAACATTATTAAGCTCAAAAGAAGCAAAAAATTCAGTCAAAAATTATGAGTTTCAAATTCTCACTTATTGCCATTTAAATAACAATTTATGTACCTATTCTAAACATTGATTTTATATCTCTAGAAATGGAGGTGGTTATTTTCAAGGTTTTTCCTGGAATTACATGGGACTATACATCTTAAAATGTCTTGGGATAAGTGCCAAGTGATTATTAATCTACTTTCATATAGCTTTCTCCAATTATCACCTTCAACATTTTCTATTGTTACCTAAGCCAACATTAATTTGTTCTAAATTGTGCTATATTGCCTCAAAATATCTGCTTTTATGTCAACTAGAATAACAATATGCACTGGAGATGGTGTTGGACAGATTTCTACTCCTGATTTTAGAATTTTTCTTTTGTATCTCTGAGCAATTTACTCAAATTATCTAAACTTTAGTCTTTTAAACAGTACAGAGGTACCATTAAATACTGACACAAAATAATCAGCTCTACTATGAGTATGGATAAAGTAAGAAATTTAAAACTAAAATAAAAACTAAATCTGGAGAAGAAAATTAGGTCCAACCTACAGAATTTAGTGAATGGGGTTGGGAGGAAGCAACAAAACACTGCTATTAAAAAATATAATATAACTTGCTTGACTAATTCTTAATAAAGCATGTTCAATACTCAAATAAAAAAACACTAATTTTTTTAGGTTACAAGAAGCACTTCAAAAAAATGTCAAAGTATATGAAAAATATACTTGCAATAGTAATAACTGTAAATCTGAGCTAGCATTTGTAAGATCAGTCAAAATATAACTGGGATAATTACCACGGGTAACAAAAGTGAATTATCTATACTAGTAAAAAAAAGATAGATTGTGTTTCTTTTAAGATATATTAATAACATATTTACACGTAAATTTAATAGGTTTATACAAACAAATTCAAATACCATAAAATTCACCTGTTTAAAGTGTATCAGTTCAGTTCAGTTCAGTTCAGTTCAGTCGCTCGGTTGTGTCCGACTTCTTGCGACCTCAGGGACTGCAGCACGCCAGGCCTCCCTGCCCATCGCTAACTCTCAGAGTTTACTCAAACTCATGTCCACTGAGTCGGTGATGCCATTCAACCATCTCATCCTCTGTCATCCCCTTCTCTTGCCTTCAATCTTTCCCACCATCAGGGTCTTTTCAAATGAGTCATCTCTTCGTATCAGGAGGCCAAAGTATTGGAGCTTCAGCTTCAACATCAGTCCTTCCAATGAACACCAAGGACTGAGTTCCCTTAGGATGGACTGGTTGGATCTCCTCGCAGCCCAAGGGACTCTCAAGAGTCTTCTCCAATACCACAATTCAAAAGCGTCAATTCTTCAGTGCTCAGCTTTCTTTATAGTCCAACTCTCACATCCATACATGACCACTGGAAAAACCACAGCCTTGACTAGACAGACCTTTGTTGGCAAAGAAATGTCTCTGTTTTGTAATATGCTGTCTAGATCGGTCATAACTTTTCTTCCAAGGAGAAAACATCTTTTTACTTCATGGCTGCAGTCACCATCTGCAGTGATTTTACAGCCCCCAAAAATAAATTCTGCCACTGTTTCTCCATCTATTTGCCATGAAGTGATGGGACTGAATGCCATGATCTTTGTTTCCTGAATGTTAAGCTTTAAGCCAACTTTTTCACTTTCCTTTTTCACTTTCAAGAGGCTCTTTAGTTCTTCACTTTCTGCCATGAGGGTGGTGTCATCTGCATATCTGAGGTTATTGATATTTCTACCAGAAATCGTGATTCCAGCTTGTGCTTCCTCGAGCCCAGTGTTTCTCATGATGTACTCTGCATATAAGTTAAATAAGCAGGGTGACAATATACAGCCTTGATGTACTCCTTTTTCCTATTTGGAACCAGTCTGTTGTTCCATGTCCAGTTCTAACTGTTGCTTCCTGAGCTGCATACAGGTTTCTCAAGAGGCAGGTCAGGTGGTCTGGTAGTCCCATCTCTTTCAGAATTTTCCATAGTTTCTGGTAATCCCTGCAGTCAAAGGCTTTGGCATAGTCAATAAAGCAGAAATATATGTTTTTCTGGAACTCTCTTGCTTTTTCAGTGATCCAGCCGATATTGGCAATATGATCTCTGCTTTTTTTTTTTTTCCCCCTGGAAGTACAGAATCATGCATGCGTGCATGCAAAGTTCCCTCAGTCATGTTCAACTCTGTGTAACCCCATGGACTATAGCCTGCTAGGCTGCTCTATCCATGATATTCTCCAGGCAAGAATACTTGGAGTGGTTTGCCATGCCTCCTCCAAGGGATTTTCCTGACCAGCCTTCCATAAATCTAACTTTAGAACATTTTCATCAACCTCCCAAAAATGACGGGCCTAATAAATACTATGTAAAGTTTATTAAGTAAATTTGACAGAACTAAAATTTCTTCATATGGTATTTCTCTCAATTAAACATTGAAGTATAGGACATTTAAAAGGTTGATAAATAATATCAATGTAAAAAATTAAGAATCAAAAGGAATTCTTTTTAAAGAATCATCGAATCCATATTTAAAATCCTAAATGACCTCAAGCCACTGAAGTAGAACATTTTATAATAATCTCACTCTTCTTTTAAAATAAGTCAGCCCAATTTTTAGATTCCCCCAAATTAAACACAAAACAATAAAGATTCTAGATTACAACATATGTGTGTGCTTTCATGATTTCCTTAAGAGATTTCCTTAAGAGATTTCCTTAAGAGATTGCAGAAGTGGTTGAGAAGCTAGACTACTAAAACTGAGAATTTATCAAAAGGCACTCTTAGAGTTAAAAAAAAAAAAGAAACAAATTCAAAGAGTGGCAGAAGATATTTGTAGTATACTGGTGTTATGTTGTCAATGTGTTTGTAATATATTTGAATCCAGAGATAGGTAAAAGAAAAGACAGACAGCACTAGAAAAAAATAAGCAAATGACTTAATAAAGCACTTCACAAGAGAGGCTGTGTACATAGTCAACAAATACATCAAAAATTTATTTATACTTGCTTCTCATCATAGAAATACAGATGAAGACCTCAGTAAGTTTACTCACTACACAGAAAAAAAAAAATGACTACAGTTTTAAAACTATCAAATATTATCAAAGATTTTGAGGATCTAAATTTCTTGCACACTGCTTATGAGAGGGTAAATAAGAAAAAAAGAAAAAGAAAACCTACTATTAAAAATTGTTTGTCACCATTGATTAAACCTTAAGATATCCACAATCTGTGATCCTCCATCTTTACTCTAAGGAAAATCTGGTAAATCTTAGCACCAATACAAGATATTCATAACTATGCTATACTTAAAAATCACTACATTGAAGTCCAACAAATATTCATCAACAGTAGAGTGAATAAATAATTTGAACGCTGTTCATACAATATAAATCATTATGGCAATGAAACAAAGACTAACTTGACAAATACAGACATTGAAAGAGGACAGATATACATACCTTATGATTCCAATTAGATATAGTCTCTAAGTAAGTCAGGCTTCCCTGATAGCTCAGTTAGTAAAGAATCTGCCTGCAATGTGGGGAACCCTGGTTTGATTCCTGTCTTGGGAAGATCCGCTGCAGAAGAGATAGGCTACCCACTCCAGTATTCTTGGGCTTCTCTTGTGGCTCAGCTGTTAAATAATCTGCCTGCCATGTGGAAGACCTGAGTTCCATCCCTGGGTTGGGAAGATCTCCTGGAGGAGAGTATGGCAACCCACTCTAGTATCCTGGCCTGGAGAATGTCATGGACTGCATAGCCCATGGAGTTGCAAAGAGCTGGACACAACTGAGAGACTTTCACTTTCTAAGTAAGTTTCCAAATGTCTCCAAATAAGAAAACCTAATCTACTGGAAATCAGGAAACAGGTCATAAGTGGGGAAGATTGTGGAATCATTTACTGAGTTTGTATGAGGAAGCTTCTGGAATGCCCATGCTACTTACCTGGATCATGGTGAACTTTCACATGTATGTTTGCTTTATATTTGTATATTTCTATTTTCATAATTTGTTCTTTCATTATGTACTTTTGACTTCAACAAAAACTTTATTTTTAAAATAAAACTTGAGAAAATTTCCAAGGGTTAGTTTACCCCTATCAAAGCACTCAATTCACAGGAAATAGATTCTCATCAAGAGTTTCTGAAGTAATTTAATAGTTTAGCATCCAGTACATACCTATTATTGTATATGACTTTGGTATCAGTTCTGGCTGTGAAGAACTCCATTCAGAAATGCCAAATAAAGATCTGGATTGCAGTGTTACTTCAGGAAGGAATAATTAACAAAAGCAGTGAGAAACCTCTAGCTAGTTTAAGGTTTAAAGAGATGTGCATAAACTTCTAGGATCCTCTTCACATTAATCCATATTTCACTGTAAGACAGGTATGATTCATTATGTTTTCCCTGAATGATAAGAGAGTCCTTTTGTGGTGTTACTTCTTTAAGTAAATATCTGGAAATATTTGAGTAAAAAAAGTGCTCTATTAATACATCTTATTTTCCAATTTAGCTTGAGAAAGAGAGACAGAATCCTTTGAGAACTAAATAAATAAAAATCTGTTTTATGACACTTTGGTTATTTTCTCCTTTTCAGAAAGAAAAATTAATATTTACAGTTTCGATGTTGAATAACCTCCAATTGCATTTTGTTTGAGTTAAGATACCATGTGGCAAACCATTTTGCCAAGAACTATAAACTATGACCAAAAGCAAAAACTACTTGACATCACTAGGGAGCAACTGAATGTAGACATAATCTAGAGATATTTACCATTTAATAAGGGAAAAGTACTGAGTGAATTTCCTATCTTTGTAGCATCTAGAACAAACACTGGCCACAGTCTACAGTCTGTACCATAACACACGATTACATTTTTGATATTAAAAAAAAATAGTAGTGTTTGTGTCTTGAAGAACAAGAGGGAAAAATTCAGATCAAACACAACCTCTGCAAATTGGATGAACAAGGAGTTCTGGAAAGGAAATAGCCATAGAAAATGGGTCTAAAAGTCTATGTACAAATTCTGTCCAAATCAAAAAAACCTGATTGGCCTCTGAAAAATGAATGCTTGGCTTCAAGCAACCCATCTATGAATCAAAGAACTGAACTGAGATTTGAACTACTACTCAACAGTCTGCTGGTAGTTTGAGTCCTACAAATCTGACCATCTTGTGAAACAAGAGAGAAGGAAGAGGAAAGGGAAAGAAAGATTGAGGAAGAGGGAGAGAGAAAGAGAAGGGAGAAAGGTAGGAAGGGGAAGGAGAAAGGGATGAAGGAAAGACTTTTTGAAGAAGTATCAGCAGAAACTAGGATTGCCAAATATACCCTCATAATATCCATGATATAATACAAAATTAATCAATCTCTAAAGAAAGGAAACAAGCAACACATTCTTAAGAAGAAGAGTGATTGATGGAAACTAAGCTTGTGATGAGTCAGATACTGGAATTAGTAGATCATTTACTATTATATACTCAAGGAAAAAATATAATATTACATAAATGAAAAGATAAAGAAATACAGAGAAATAGGAACTTAAAAAATGGAAATTCAGGAAGGTAAACTCCAATTTCTGTTATAAAATCATTCACTGGATAGGCTAGACAGCAGAATGGAGATTATAGCAGAGGAAAGAATCAATAAAAATGTCGCCCTTATCTTTGACAAAGGAGGCAAGGATATACAATGGAAAAAAGACAACCTCTTTAACAAGTGGTGCTGGGAAAACTGGTCAACCACTTGTAAAAGAATGAAACTAGAACACTTTCTAACACCATACACAAAAATAAACTCAAAATGGATTAAAGATCTAAATGTAAGACCAGAAACTATAAAACTCCTAGAGGAGAACATAGGCAAAACACTCTCCGACATAAATCACAGCAAGATCCTCTATGACCCACCTCCCAGAATATTGGAAATAAAAGCAAAAATAAACAAATGGGACCTAATGAAACTTAAAAGCTTTTGCACTACAAAGGAAACTATAAGCAAGGTGAAAAGACAGCCCTCAGATTGGGAGAAAATAATAGCAAATGAAGAAACAGACAAAGGATTCATCTCAAAAATATACAAGCAACTCCTGCAGCTCAATTCCAGAAAAATAAATGACCCAATTCAAAAATGGGCCAAAGAACTAAACAGACATTTCTCCAAAGAAGACATACAGATGGCTAACAAACACATGAAAAGATGCTCAACATCACTCATTATTAGAGAAATGCAAATCAAAACCACAATGACGTACCATTACATGGCAGTCAGGATGGCTGCTATCCAAAAGTCTACAAGCAATAAATGCTGGAGAGGGTGTGAAGAAAAGGGAACCCTCTTACACTGTTGGTGGGAATGCAAACTGGTACAGCCGCTATGGAAAACAGTGTGGAGATTTCTTAAAAAACTGGAAATAGAACTGCCATATGACCCAGCAATCCCACTTCTGGGCATACACACTGAGGAAACCAGATCTGAAAGAGACACGTGCACCCCAATGTTCATCGCAGCACTGTTTATAATAGCCAGGACATGGAAGCAACCTAGATGCCCATCAGCAGATGAATGGATAAGGAAGCTGTGGTACATATACACCATGGAATATTACTCAGCCATTAAAAAGAATTCATTTGAATCAGTTCTAATGAGATGGATGAAACTGGAGCCCCTTATACAGAGTGAAGTAAGCCAGAAAGATAAAGAACATTACAACATACTAACACATATATATGGAATTTAGAAAGATGGTAACGATAACCCTATATGCAAAACGGAAAAAGAGACACAGAAATACAGAACAGACTTTTGAACTCTGTGGGAGAAGGTGAGGGTGGGATGTTTCAAAAGAACAGCATGTATACTATCTATGGTGAAACAGATCACCAGCCCAGGTGGAATGCATGAGACAAGTGCTCGGGCCTGGTGCACTGGGAAGACCCAGAGGAATCGGGTGAAGAGGGAGGTGGGAGGGGGGATCAGGATGGGGAATACATGTAACTCTATGGCTGATTCATATCAATGTATGACAAAACCCACTGAAATGTTGTGAAGTAATTAGCCTCCAACTAATAAAAAAAAAATTAAACATACATTAAAGCAAAATATATATATATATATACATATATATATATGGTAACTATAAAGAACCTCAGTAACTTATTCAAACTGTTATAGATATATGTGCACATATCAGTTCAGTTCGGTCACTCAGCTATGTCATCTCTTTTTGACTCCATGGACTGCAGCACACCAGGCTTCCCTGTCCATCACAGAATCCTGGAGTTTACTCATATATACTCATAGATGGATAGCTGATGGAGAGATACTGGCAAAAAATAACTTTTAAAATATAGAAGAGAATTTTGCAATATGTTGAAGACATAAATTTACAATTTATTGATGCTCAGTGAGTCCTAAGCAGGATAAAAACGAAAACCACACTTATGCATGTCATCGTTAAACTACAGAAATTCAAAAATTAAGAAAAATCAACCAAAGTAAGATTCATTTCATGCAAGAAAATGATATTATAAATACTTAAATGCTGTTGACTTCTGCTCAGAAATGTGGAAGATACAAAACAGTGAAACAACTTTAAGTGCTGGAAGGAATTTAAACTTGTTAATCCAGATTTTTTTTTTCCAGAAAAGTAATCTTTAAAGAATGAATATGAAATAAAAACATTTCAGGTAAAAAGAAGATAATGAGAATTCACTAGAGAAAATACTGCAATTTCTTCAGGCTGACAGTAAAAAATAAGAGGAAATGACAAATATTGGGGGAAGATATAAAATTTTGATCCTCAACTATTTTGAAGTAAGGACTACACTTATGTGTGTGTGTGATCAGTTGTGTCTTATTCTTCATGACCTCATAGCCTGCCAGGTTTCTCTGCCCATGGAATTCTCCAGGCAAGACTACTGGAGTGAGTAGTCATTCCCTTCTGCAGGGGATCTTCCTGACCCAGGGATAGAACACGGGTCTCCCTCATTTCAGGCAGATTCCTAACCTTCTAAGCCACCAGGGAACCCTTTTGCAGTAATTTGCAAATACAATGGAGATTTAGCAGGTGATTAATCATTAAACTGCTTGTTGTTTAGAATTTAACATAAATTAAAGATATAACTGCATGTCTCCAGCTGATAGGAAAGGTTACTTTAATGATACAAACTCTTGTAATTTAATGATGTGTCTTTCAGTATGTTGCACAGTTTTTGGTACATACCTACATTTAATAAATGTTTGTTAAAATTTTGACAATTTTCAATTTCATAATATTTTAATACAAATTATCTTATTTTGTTATTACAATAATCAAGGCCAGTCATTAATTCTTTCCATGCTTCAGAGATGAATAATTGGAGACATACACAAAGTAACATGTCCAAGATCACTCTAGGTAAAGTACTTGTAATGTTTCTACCCTATCTATTATACACAGTTAAGAGAATACATATTCTAGATGTTTTCAGATATAAAACCAGTGCACAACTCAATCAAAAGTCATGATTGCTTACACTGAGATGATTTTTTTTTAAGTTTGAAAAAAACATTTATTCAATAGTTAAATGGCTTAACATAATATATGATTTTTTAACTGAAGTAACTATCAATGTTGTTCCACATCCAGTTCTAACTGTTGCTTCATGACCTGCATACAGGTTTCTCAGGAGGCAGGTCAAGTGGTCTGGTATTCCCATCTCTTTCAGAATTTTCCACAGTTTATTGTGACCCACACAGCCAAAGGCTTTGGCATAATCAATAAAGCAGAAATAGATGTTTTTTTCTGGAACTCTCTTGCTTTTTCTATGATCCAGTGGATGTTGGCAATTTGATCTCTGGTTCCTCTGCCTTTTCTAAAGCCAGCTTGATCATCTGGAAGTTCACGGTTCATGAATTGCTGAAGCCTGGCTTGGAGAATTTTGAGCATTACTTTACTAGCGTGTGAGATGAGTGCAATTGTGCAGCAGTTTGAGCATTCTTTGGCATTGCCTTTCTTTGGGATTGGAATGAAAACTGATCTTTTCCAGTCCTGTGGCCATTGCCGAGTTTTCCAATTTGCCGGCATATTGTATGCAGCACTTTCACAGCATCATCTTTCAGGATTTAAAATAGCTCAACTGGAATTCCATCACCTCCACTAGCTTTGTTCATAGTAATGCTTCCCAAGGCCCACTTGACTTCACATTCCAAGATGTCTGGCTCTAGGTGAGTGATCACATCATCACGATTATCTGGGTTGTGAAGATCTTTTTTTTACAGTTCTTCTGTGTATTCTTGCTACCTCTTCTTATTATCTTCTGCTTCTGTTAGACTGGATCCAAATAGGAAAAGGAGTACATCAAGGCTGAACATTGTCACCCTACTTATTTAACTTATATGCAAAGTACATCATGAGAAACGCTGGACTGGAGGAAGCACAAGCTGGAATCAAGATTGCCTGGAGAAATATTAATAACCTCAGATATGCAGATGACACCATCCTTATGGCAGAAAGTGAAGAAGAACTAGAGTCTCTTGATGAAAGTGAAAGAGGAGAGTGAAAAAGTTGGCTTAAAGCTCAACATTCAGAAAACTAAGATCATGGCATTCAGTCCCATCACTTCATAGCAAATAGGAGGGGAAACAGTCGCTGACTATTTTTCTGGGCTCCAAAATCACAACAGATGGTGATTGCAGACATGAAATTAAAAGACATTTACTCCCTGGACAGAAAGTTATGACCAACCTAGACAGCATATTAAAAAGCAGAGACATTACTTTGCCATCAATGGTCCATCTAGTCGAGGCTATGGTTTTCCCAGTGGTCATGTATGGATGTGAGAGTTGGACTATAAAGAAAGCTGAGTGCAGAAGAATTGATGCTTTAGAACTGTGGTGTTGGAGAAGACTCTTGAGAGTCCCTTGGACAGCAATGAGATCAAACCAGTCCATCCGAAGGAGATCAGTCCTGGGTTTTCATTGGAAGGACTGATGTTGAAGCTGAAACTCCAATATTTTGGCCACCTGATGCGAACAGTTGACTCATTTGAAAAGACCCTGATGCTGAGAAAGATTGAGGGTAGGAGCAGAAGGGGATGACAGAGGATGAGATGGTTGGATGTCATCATCGACTCGATGAACATGGATTTGGGTGGACTCCGGGAGTTGGTGATGGACAGGGAGGCCTGGCATGCTACAGTTCATGTGGTCGCAAAGAGTCAGACATGACTGAGTGACTGAACTGAACTGAACAATCAATGATTTCAAGGTAGTAACTATGTATCATAGTTAACAAATTTTTACCACTTTAGTTTGTTTTGCTTATCCCAAATATTTGAAAATGACCCCTCTTCTTTTTACTCTCTTTCTTTTCTTTATGTTGTTCTCCTAAAATATTTAAATATGTCCTAAATTCGATTAAAGCACTTTTGATAATGCTTTTCTTGAAATATTAATATAGATACATTATTAATAGTGAAGGAAATATCTTCTTTTCATATTTGTAGTCTCACTTTAAAATTAAATCTCTTTAGAGATTCTTGGTAAGACTCACCGTTCTCTATACTGACTAGCACAGTGTCACTCTGCCTTTGGTCAGTTTTAGGTAGTTGTTGGTGGTAGTGGTTTAGTTGCTAAGTCACAGCCAATTGTTGCAACTAAAGACTATAGCCCACCAGGCACCTTGGTCAATGGGATTTCCTAGGCAAGAATACTTGAGAGGGTTGCCACTTCCTTCTCCAACAGACCTTCCCGACCCTGCATTGCAGGCAGTGAGTTATTGAAAGTTGCTCAGTTGTGTCCGATTCTTTGCGACCCCATGGACTGTATAGTCCATGGAATTCTCCGTGCCAGAATACTGGAGTGAGTAGCTTTTCCCTTCTCCAGGGGATCTTCCCAACCCAGGTCTCACGCTTTGCAGGCAGATTCTTTACCAGCTGAGCCACAAGGGATTCTTTATCAACTGAGCCACCTTGGGGTTCTCTTTATCCTCTCACTATAAAATTTGGCTCAAGAACCTAGGAATGTAAAAGATACAGGAAAATTAAGAGAAAAGGTGATATTCCTTCTTGTAGCATATGGATTACTGACTTTTTATCATCCATTAATATTCGAGATGGTTAGATGTCATCACCGACTCGATGGGCATGAGTTTGAGTAAACTCCAGGAGTTTGTGATGGACAGGGAAGCCTGTCATGCTGCGATTCATGGGGTCCCAAAGAGTTAGACACTACTGAGCGACTGAACTGAACTGAACTGAATATTCTTAATACTCTATAGCACGAATTAAAAAGCAGTTGTTTTAACTGAGGTATAATTGCTATACAGTTTTCTGTTTGTTTCTGCTGTACAGCAAAGTGAACCAGCTATATTCCAACTAAAATAAAATGCGGAAGCAAGAAAAAAGCAGTTACTAATAAGATAGGAATTCAAAATATTTTGTAATTGTTCACATGCTAATTGATACCTGAAAGTCACTTTTTTTTACATCAACTGATATTCATTAGCATTCATTTGCATATTCCAGAAACTATCCCAATTCAAGGAGCTGATTACTATCAACTTGGATGTCAAATTTCATGATCATGAAACAATTCCAACTCTAGAAATTCCCATAGAAAAATGCAGAACAGTTTTATTTTCAATAATTTGTGATTGATAGTTTATAACTATTTTGTGTAATCCTATTTAACCTGATATAAAATGTCAGTGTTTCTTTCTTTGCAGTGAATATGTTTGTTCATCAAGGAGGCAGCAATGCAATGTTGTAAACTCAGGAGATAAATGACTTTGTTATCATCTGGGTTACCTTGCTTACGAAAATGGAAACCAGACAGATAATGTATAAAGATGAGTCCACAGGCATAGATTAGTCTGATTGTCCATTCTCTCAGATATCTTTTTAAAGCATTTGTAAAGATTTTTAAAGAGGAGGAGAAAATTGTAGCATCTTACGCACACCAAAAGTCAACTACACGAACTCAGTCTATCAAATAATTTATTTATATAGCTACTTATATTGACAACAGCAACTTTTTAAGAAATCGATGCAAAACTACTCTAATAATATTTATTTACTCCCAATAATATCCCATTATAGATGTGAGAGAAAGTGCAAAAAATGTAAATTGATGTATCTTTCCTCTGAATCCCCAAAAGGCATGCTGTTTGTGTTCTTTTGCAGTGAGAAAAGAGCATTTTATATGTAGAATAATATTTAAAAATAATAGCTAAATATCAGCTGTGCCATTCTACATTATCATTTTGGAAAAAAAATAAAAGACTGACCGCATGCAGCCACCATAAATACATGCTTTAAAAATAAATTGTATGCAGATTGCCAGAAATAACCTTACCTATGAAATTGTGGCATGCATGTCTTTGTGCTAATAAACAAATTTGCCTTTGACATATATGCAATCTGTATTTATTATTCATTTTATAGCTTTATGACAGAAAAAGTATGCATCTTTTTTATAACCAACAGAAAATATTTTGAGAGAGTTATAGGAGTGTATCTGGCAGTTAAAACTAAGAACTCTCTTTTTTTTTCATATTTCATATCAGTTTATTTTGACAGCTGTATAACAGAGTCAAAGGTTTGATCACAGCTGTGTGGGTTTTGCATCCACAGTTTCTGCATCCCAGTGGATTTAGTGTCATTTCAATCTGAAAAGTGCCCCCAGACAAACACAGTAATAAACTGGTGATATGATTTTCAGCCTTTTCTTCTATCAAGATGAACCTGAAAAAGTTGAAAAGTGAGAAAATAGAAATCATAATAAAAGGAAAGCTTTAAATTGTCTACCTAGTACATAGTTTTTAATCAGCAAATGTCAGGACTTTAATACTAGAAAGCCTTTCAAGGACTGGATGAGAAAAGGAATACATAACAGATCATTCTGCACTTTGGTCTATTTAATATGCTAAATCCAATATGCATATATTCCAAACATAGAATGTGTTCAATTATCTATGTATTAACAAAGCAAATAATAATAAATCATCCACTTCTATAAAGACTCGATTTTAAGCAAGCATTACTTATTCTCTTGTATCCTGGGTCAGGAATATTCCCAGGAGTAGAAAATGGCTCTAATATTCTTGCCTGGAAAATTCCATGGATGGGAGAGCCTGGCAGCCTACAAACTCCATAGGGTCTACGGGGTCACAAAGAGTCGTACATGACCAAGCAACTGAGCACACATACATTCTCTTGTTAAAGGTAATGGGTTTGTTTCAGTAGCTTAAAAAGTTGCTTTTCTGAGAGCCTGTAAAAAGTAATCTTCATTAAGATACGTTTATGGTTTGGGGAAAATTTTATGTCATACTCACACTGCAAGTGAAAGTGAAAGTTGCTCAGTCGTGTCCAACTCTTTGCAACCTCATGGACAATACAGTTCATGGAATTCTCCAGGGCAGCATACTGGAGTGGGTAACCTATCCCTTCTCCAGCTGATCTTCCCAACCCAGGAATTGAACTGGGGTCTCCTGCATTGCAGCCAGATTCTTTACCGAATTATCAGGGATGTCCCATACTCACATCAAGTAGATGTTAATTATTTCTCATTAAATTTTTTGTCAGGCAAGAATAGTATAAATCTTCTGGTGTGTTGAATACCAATGATGCAAAGGAATGTGAGGAGATCGCCTCTGGTTTTATTTATGACATGAATTGTAACATCACAGAAATGGTTATTGATTGCTGTGTACTGTGCAAGTTTTATAATATCCACATAAAAATCTCCCTCACGCACACCCACACACACCACACCATACCAGTGTTTCTCAAACTCAGTATTATTGGGGTTTTGCTCTGCATTGGAATATTCTTTGTTATAAATGGTTGCATATGTATTGTAGTTGTTTAAACAGCATCTAGTGGGAAACTATCTAACCTCTACCTGCTAGAAATCAGTAGCACATCTCCCCTACAGTTGTGACAACAAAACTAAATCTACATATTGCCAAACATTCCCTGGTGAATAAAATTGCCCTTGGTTGTGAATCACAGAGGCAAATATACTGCTCCTATACATAATCACATATACAACGTGGGCCCACATAACATTCCCTCTTATTTCTATACACCCCTAGACATCCACATACATACATATCAACACCTGCCATGTTTACATCCACATAGTCATACACACAATGGCACACGCCTACACTTACACATCCATGTATACACACCTCACTTCACAAGTATATGGCCCTATATATATAAGCACATATCCCTATGTAAATGATACACATTATAAATTTATATAGTAGTATATAATACAATTTTAAGACATTTATAAATACATATTTCTTACCTTGAAAAAACCATTTCTATAAACAAAGTCTTGATTTTTTTTTTTTTTTTTTCCCTCTTATGGCCTGGGCATCCAGTCCTTTAAACAACAAAAGTAAATCTTAATATATATTCACAGAATAAATTAACCATTTGTTTGCCTGATGTTGTAAAAGAGAAATGTTGCATAGGAACCTGGAATGTTAGGTCTATGTATCAAGGCAAATTGGAAGTGGTCAAACAGGAGATGACAAGAGTGATCATCGACATTTTAGGAATCAGCAAACTAAAATGGACTGGAATGGGTGAATTTAACTCAGATGACCATTATATCTACTACTGTGGGCAAAGAATCCCTTAGAAGAAATGGCATTGCTATCATAGTCAACAAAAGAGTCTGAAATGCAGTACTTGGGTGCAATCTCAAAAACGACAGACTGATCTCTACTCATTTCCAAGGTAAACCATTTAATCGCCTGTTAATCCAAGACTATACCCTGACCAGTAACGCTGAAGAAGTTGAAGTTGAATGGTTCTGTGAAAACCTACAAGACCTTTTAGAAGTAACACCCATAAAATATGTCCTTTTAATTATAAGGGATTGGAATGAAACAGTAGGAAGTCAAGAACACCTGGAGTAACAGGCAAATTTGGCTTTGAAGTACAGAAAGAAGCATGGCAAAGGCTGATAGAGTTTTGCCAAAAGAACACACTGGTTATAACAAACACCCTGTTCCAACAAAACAAGAGAAGACTCTACACAAGGACATCACCAGATGGTCAACACCAAAATCAGATTGATTATATTCTTTGCAGCCAAAGATGGAGAAGCTTTATACAGTCAGGAAAACCAAGAACAGGAGCTGACTGTGGCTAAGATCATGAACTCTTTATTGCCTACTTCAGACTTAAATTGAAGAAAATAGGGAAAACTACTAGATCATTCAGGTATGAGCTAAATCAAACCCCTAACAATTATACAGTAGGAGTGAGAAATAGATGTAAGGGAACAGATCTGATAAACAGAGTGCCTGAGGAACTATGGATGGAAGTTAGTGACATTGTACAGGAGACAGGGATCAAGACCATCCCCAAGAAAAAGAAATGCAAAAAAGCAAAATGGCTGTCTGAGGAGGCCTTACAAATAACTGTGAAAAGAAGAGAAGCAAAAAGCAAAGAGGAAAAGGGAAGATAAGCCCATTTGAATGCAAAGTTCCAAAGAATAGCAAGGAGAGATAAGAAAGCTTCCCTCAGGGATCAGTGCAAAAAAATAGAGGAAAACAATAGAATGGGAAAGATTAGAGATCTCTTCAAGAAAATCGGAGATACCAAGGGAATATCTCATGCAAAGATGGGCTCGGTAAAGGACAGAAACAGTATGGACCTAACAGAAGCAGAAGATATTAAGAAGAGGTGGCAAGAACACACAGAAGGACTGTACAAAAAAGATCTTCATGACCCAGATAATCACAATGGTGTGCTCACTCACTTAGAGCCAGACATCGTGGAATGTAAAGTCAAGTGAGCCTTAGGAAGCATCACTACAAACAAAGCTAGTGGAAGTGATGGAATTCCAGTTGAGCTATTTCAAATCTTAAAAGACGATGCGATGCAAGTGCTGCACTCAGTATGCCAGCAAATTTGTAAAACTCAACAGTGGCCACAGGACTGGAAAATGTCAGTTTTCACTCCAATTCCAAAGGAAGGCAATGCCAAAGAATGCTCAAACTACTGCACAATTGCACTCATCTCACACACTAGTAAAGTAATGCTCAAAATTCTCCACGCCAGGCTTCAGCAATACGTGAAACATGAACTTCCAGATGATCAAGCTGGATTTAGAAAAGGCAGAGGAACCAGAGATCAAATTGCCAATATTCGCTGGATTATTGATAAAGCAAAAGAGTTCCAGAAAAACATGTATTTCTGCTTTATTGACTATGCCAAAGCCTTCGACTGTGTGGATCACAATAAACTGTAGAAAATTCTGAAAGAGATGGGAATACCAGACCACCTGACCTGCCTCCTGAGAAATCTGTATGCAGGCAACAGTTAGAACTGGACATGAAACGACAGACTGGTTCCAGATAGGAAAAGGAGTACGTCAAGGCTGTATATTGTCACCCTGCTTATTTGACTTATATGCAGAGTACATCATGAGAAATGCTGGCTTGGATGAAACACAAGCTGCAATCAAGATTGTCGGGAGAAATATCAATAACCTCAGATATGCAGTTGACCCCACCCTTATGACAGAAACCAAAGAAGAACTAAAAAGCCTGTTGATGAAAGTGAAAGAGGAGTGTGAAAAAGTTGGCATCTGGTCACATCTCTTCATGGCAAACAGATGGGGAAACTGTGGAAGTAGTGGCAAACTTTATTTTTTTTGGGGGGAGGGGGTCCAAAATCACTGCAGATGGTGACTGCAGTCATGAAATTAAAAGATGCTTACTCCTTGGCAGGAAATTTATGACAAACCTAGACAGCATATTTAATAGCAAAGACATTACTTAGCTAACAAAGGTAAGTCTAGTCAAGTCTATGGTTTTTCCAATAGTCGTATATAGATGTGAGAGTTGGACTATAAAGAAAGCTGTGCACTGAAGAATTGATGCTTTTGAACTGTGGTGTTGGAGAAGACTCTTGAGAGTCCCTTGGACAGCAAGGAGATCCAACCTGTCCATCCTAAGGGAGATAGTCCTGAGTGTTCACTGGAAGGACTAATGTTGAAGTTGAAACTCCAATACTTTGGCCACCTGATGAGAAGAGCTAACTCATTAGAAAAGACCCTGACGGTGGGAATGATTGAAAGCAGGTGAAGAAGAGGATGGCAGAGGATGAGATGGTTGGAAGGCATCACCAACTGAATGAACATGAGTTTGGGTAAGCTCCAGGAGTTGGTGATGGACAGGGAGGCCTGGCTTTCTGCAGTCCATCGAGTCACAAAGATTCAGACATGACTGATTGATTGAACTAAACTGAAGTTGCCTGATGTTGATAAAACCTAAAGCATACTTTTATATTTCCTAATCTTTTATTACTAAAGACACACAGAGCCTTTTACAGTCTTAAACATGTCTTGTAAGATATTCTATTTTTCTTCAAATGAATACTGTACAAGGATGTTGACTGAATAAATAAGTGTGAAAATGATATATCAAAATGCACTATTATCAGTTTAAATTTGAGTAGGCATAAATGATACATGGTGTCCTTGTTGAAAGAAACTGCATAGTAGTTCAGTATTTATTTTATTATGAACAGAAAAAAAATCACAAAAACGTGTGTTCTTAAAGAGATATTATTGAAGTTTGATTTGCTAGTATAATAGAATTTTAAAATAGAGTCCATTCACATGTTTTTCCTCAGGCTTAGGAATTACTGAACAACTTTTTAATCCATTGAAAACGGGCTCTCCACTTGTATTCTCCACTTTGTAAATTATAGGAACCAAAAATAAAATTAGATAAACAAGGAGCCCTGATTTTTTTTTTTAAGAAAATTGATTTTTATGTTGAAATCCAAGTTAATTTGGTCATTTAAAATCATTTCTTCTATTCATTGAGCTCAGTGTTGCCTTGGTCAAAATGCAATGCAAGCTACAAGTTTATGTCCTCAGAGACCTCACAATTTACTGCTACCATGACAGAATATGTGACTCAGATATAAGGAATATGCTGAGTTGTTACAAACACAGTCACAAAATAACAATAAATAAGTCTGTATATTGTATAATTAGACTGAATATTTTGTCATACTGGTATATTTTAAAAAAAAAAAAGGTATATTCTTGAAGGAAATAAAATGCTATGGCTATGTACCAGATGTGATATATGATTAAAGATCATAAATTTAAATTTTCTTCTCTGTCTTGAATTAGAACTTGAGTATTACATATTCCAAATAAGATTGGTGTTTGTAATATCATTTCTTTATTACATTACTACACCAGTGATTTAAATGTCAGAATTCAGACTAATCAATGACCTGAATAAGACTCTTCTCTTTGACAAAGGAATCAAACATTGTTTATGTACAAACAAATACTCTCAATCATTAAATTATTAGTTAACAATTTGCTTCTTTTTGGGAGAATATGTATTACATTATTTCTGAAATTTATGTTTTAATATCTTTAAAAGTTATATTTTGTTCACTCAAAAATACATACCATGTTGGCATACTATGAATAGGATTTCAATAATTGTTTTTCATTGTATAACTGTCTGATAATGACTGTTCTAACAGTATATTTAAAGATTTTACATTAAAATTTTGCTAACAGTATATTTAAAGATTTTCTAACAGTATGTTTAAAGATTTTATGCTAAACTATTACTGACTGTTTTCAGGTGGTATTTTTGCTTATTATGCATAAAGACAATCAAAGTATAAATGTGCATCACATGCTTATGCTATTTTATAAATTTTAAATATCATGTTAATTTTGTATTTATTGAGAAGACTGTATGCATAAGCTATTTATATAAAATTTAGATAAGTGAAAGAAAAATCTACTTTAGAATGAAAAAAAATAGACAATGCAAATTGATGGAGAGATATATCATGTTCTTGGATTGGAAGAATCAATATGGTAAAAAATAACTATACTAACCAAAGCAATCTACAGATTCAATGGAATCCCTATCAAATTACCAAAGGCATTTTTCACAGAACTAGAACAAAAACCTTTGTAATTTGCATGGAAACACAAAATACCCCAAACAGTTAAAGCAATCTTAAGAAAGAAAAAAGGGACGCTGGAAAATCAACCTTCCTGACTCCAGACTATACTACAAAGCCATAGACAACAAGAGAATATGGTACTGGCACACACACACACACACACACACACACACACAAACAGAAATATAGACCAATGGAACAAGATAAAAAGCCCAAACATAAACCCATGCACCTATGGACACTTCACTTTGACAAAGGAGGCAAAAATATACAATGCAGAAGAGACAACCTCTTCAGCAGTGGTGCCAGAAAAACTGGACAGCTACATGTGAAAGAATGAAACTAGAACACTTCCTAACAATAAACATAAAAATAAACTCAGATTGGATTAAAGACTTAAATGTAAGGCCAGAAATAATAAACTCTTACAGGAAAACATAAGCAGTACATTCCTTGACACAAATCACAGTAAAATCCTCTATGATCCACCTCCTAGAATAATGGAAATAAAAACAAAAATAAGCAAGTAGGATCTAATTAAATTTAAAAGCTCTTGCACAGCAAAGGAAACTATAAGCAAGGGGAAAAGATAGCCCTCTAAATGGGAGAAAATAATGGAAAATGAAACTACTGACAAAGGATTAATCTCCAAAATATACAAGCCACTGGTGAAGGTCAATGCCAGAAAAACAAATAATCAAAAAAGGACAGAAGACCTAAACAGACATTTCTCCAAAGAAGACATACAGATGGTTAATAAACACATGAAAAGATGCTCAATATCACTCATTATTAGAGAAATGCAATCAAAACTACAATGAGGTATCACCTCATACAGATCAGAACGGCCATTATCAAAAAGTCAATAAAAAACAAATAATAAATGCTGAAGAGGGTGTGGAGAAAAGGGAAATCTCTTAGCTTGTTGGTGGGAATATAAATTGTTGCAGCCACTATGGAAAATAATATGATTTCTTAAAAAAGAAAGAAAGAAAAAAAAAAAAACTAGATATAAAACTACCATATGACCCAGTGATCCTACCACCAGGCATATGCCCTGAGGAAACCATAATTGAAAAAGATACGTGTATCCCGGTGTTCATAGCAGCAATATTTCCAGCAGCTAGTACATGAAAGCAACCTAGATGTCCATTGACAGATGAATGCATAAACAAGTTATATATATATATATATATATATATATATATATATATATATATATGTATATATGTATATGTGTGTGTGTGTGTGTGTGTGTGTGTGTGTGTGTGTGTGTGTACACAAAATAGAATACTACTCAACCAACAAATGGAGCATATTTGAGTCGGTTCTAATGAGGTGGATGAACCTAAAACCTATTAGACAGAGTGAAGTAAGTTAGAAAGAGAAAAACAAATATCATATATTAACACATATATATGGAATCTAGAAAGATGGCACTGATGAACCTATTTGCAGGTCAACAATGAAAATACAAACATAGAGAACACACTTGTAGACACAGTGGTGCAGGAGCAAGAGAGACGAATTGAGAGAGTAGCATTACACATATTCATTTCCATGTGTAAAATAGATAGCCAGTGGGAATTTGCTATATGACATAGGGAGCTCAAACTTAGGACCCTGTGACAATCTAGAGGGATGGGCTGTGGTGGGAGGTGGGAGGAAGGTTCAAGAGGGAGGGGACATATGCATATCTATGGCTGATTTGTGTTGATGTATGGCAGAAACCAACACAACATAGTAAAGCAATTGTCCTCCAATTAAAAATAAATGCAAAAAATGAAATGAAAAGGAAAGCATAGGGTAAATACTAGTATTAATGTTCACTTTTAATATTTAAATAGCATTTTGTTTTTCTAATACTTTATTATGACCCTTAGAGATGTTTTTAAGGGATTCACTGATAGCCCAGGCGGTAAAGAATCTGCCTGCAGTACAGAAGACCCAGTTTCAATCCCTGGATCAGGAAGATTCCCTGGGGAAGGAAATGGCAACCCACTCCAGTATTCTTGCCTGGAAAATCCCATGGACAGAGGAACCTGGCAGGCTACAGTTCATGGGGTCGCAAGAGTCAGACACAACTTAGTGACTAAACCATCAAAAGAGATGTTTAAGTCTAGTAAATCTAGATTGGTACAAAAGTAATTGTGGTTTCAGACCATGAAATTTAAATCATTATAACTACACTCAAGCACATCTTTAATAATCAAAATAGGAACCATTACAATTAATATTCATCTGAACAGGTATATACCCATCTGAAAACAGAATTCCATAGAAGAGCAAGGAGAGATAAGACAGCCTTCTTATGTGAACAATGCAAAGAAACAGAAAAAAAAAAAAAAAAACAATAGAATGGGAAAGAGTAGAGATCTCTTCAAGAAAACTGGAGGTACCAAGGGAACATCTTACGTAAAGATGGACAGCATACAGGACAGAAACAGAAGGAACCTAACACAAGTAGAAGATATCAAGAAGAGGTGGCAAAAATATACAGAACTGTACAGAAAAGGCCTTACGACCCAAACAACCACTATGGTGTGATCACTAACTTAGAGACAAACATCCTTGGCTCTGTGTGAAATTAAGTAGGCCTTCTAAAGCATTACTACAAACAAAGCAAGAGAAGATGATCAAATTCCAGTTGAGATATTTTAAATCCTAAAGGATGATGTTTTTTAAGAGCTGCACTCAATAAGCCAGAAAATCTGTAAAACTCAGCTGTGGCCACAGGACTGGAAAATGTCAGTTTTCATTCCAATCTCAAAGAAGGGCAATGCCAAAGAATGTTCAAACTACTGTGCAATTGCACTCATTTCACAGGCTAGCAAGGTTGTGCTCAAAATCCTACAATGCAGGTTTCAACAGTAGGTGAATCTAAGAATTTCCAGAGGTAAAAGCTGGATTTAGGAAAGGCAGAGGAGCCAGACATCAAATTGCCAACATCCGATGGATCAAATATCAAATTGCCAACATCCACTGGATCATAGAAAAAAGCAAGAGAGTTCCAGAAAAAAACATCTACTTCTGCTTTATTGACTACACTAGAGCTTTTGACTGTGTGGATCACAATAAACTGTGGAAAACCCTTAGCGATGAGAATGCCAAACAACCTTATCTGTCTCCTGAGAAACCTATATGCTAGATAAGAAGCAACATTTAGTACCAGAAATAGAACAATGGTTGGGCTCAAAATTGGGAAAGGGGTACAGTACATCAAGGCTGTATACTATCACTCTGCTTTTTAAAATTATATGCATAGTACATCAAAACAAAATGCCAGGCTGGATGAAGCACAAGCTGGAATCAATATTGCTAGAAGAATTATTAATAACCTTAGATATGCAGATGACAACTATCTAATAGCAGAAAGCAAAGAGGAACTAAAGATATTCTTGATGAAGGTGAAAGAGGAGAGTGAAAAATTTGGCTTAAAACTCAGTATTCAAAAAACTAAGATCATGGCTTCCAATCACATCACTTCATGGAAAGGGATGGGGGGGAAATGGAAACAGTGAGAGACTTTATTTTCATTGGCTCCCAAATCACTGCAGATGGTGACTCCAGCCATGAAACTGAAAGATGCTTGCTCCTTGTAAGGAAAGATATGACAAACCTAGACAGCATATAAAAAATCAGAGGCACCACTTTGCAACAAAGGTCCACCTCAGTTCAGTTCAGTTCAGTCACTCTGTCATATCTAAATCTTTGTGACCCCATGGACTGAAGCACACCAGGCCTCCCTCTCCATCAGCAACTCCCAGAGTTTACTCAAACTCATATCCATTGAGTCGGTGATGCCATCCAACCATCTCATCCTCTGTTGTCCCCGTCTCCCCCCTCCTTCAATCTTTCCCAGCATCAGGGTCTTTTCAAATGAGTCAGTTGTTTGCATTAGCTGGCCAAAGTACTGGAGTTTCAGTTTCAGCATCAGTCTTTCCAATGAATATTCAAGACTGATTTCCTTTAGGATGGACTGGTTGGATCTCCTTACTGTCCAAGGGACTCTTAAGAGTCTTCTCCAACACCACAGTTTAAAAGAATCAATTCTTCAGCACTCAGCTTTCTTTATAGTCCAACTCTCACATCCATACATAACTACTGGAAAAACGGTATAGTCAAAGCTATGCTTCTTCCAAGTAGCCATGTATGGATGTGAGAGTTGGGCCATAAAGAAAACTGAACACCAAAGTATTGATACTTTTGAACTGTGCTGCTGGAGAAGACTCTCAAGAGTCTCTTGGACAATAAGGAAATCAAACCAGTCCATCCTAAAGGAAACCAGTCTTGAATATTCATTGGAAGGAGTGATGCTGAAGCTGAAGCTCTAATACTTTGGCCACCTGATGTGAAGAACTGACTCATTGGAAAAGACCCTGATGCTGGGAAATATTAAGAACAAGAGAGAAGGGGATGGCAGAGGATGATGTGGCTGGATGGCATCACCAACTCAATGGATAAGTCTGCGTGTACACCAGGACATAGTAAAGGACAGGGAAAGCTGGAGTGCTGCACTTCATGGGGTTGCAAAGAGTTGGACATGACTAAGTGACTGAACAACAACAGCTATCAATACACTTTTGCCAATGAGAAGTATGTTTGCTTATTCCTGTAGTGTAAGTCTTTGCTTCTGTATTCAACAAATTCTTGGAAAGCGTTTTCTGCCTTTTTTTTTTTCTGTGTCTCTTTATTTATTATTATTATTATTATTTGTAATTTACTTATTTCTTATTGAAGGATAATTGCTTTACAAAATTTTGTTGTTTTCTGTCAAACCTCAGCTTTTTGGTTGTGGAAGCATTTTCCCTGCAAAAAGTTGTGGAGATGCTTGAAGAAGTGGTAGTCAGTTGGCAAAGGTCAGGTGAATATGGTAGATGAGGCAAAATTAATAGCCCAGTTCATTCAATTTTTGAAGCATCGGTTGTGCGAGTTGCGGTTGGGCACTGTTGTAGAGAAGAATTTGGCCCAATCTGTTGAGCAATGCCAGCTGCAGGTGTTGCATTTTGGGTGCATCTCTTTAATATCCTCAGTATACTTCTCAGATGCAGTAGTTCACTGGGATTCAGAAAGCTATAATGGATCAGACCAGTGGTAGACCACCAAACAGTTACCATGACCTTTTTATTCGGTTCAAGTTTGTCTTTGGAAAGTGCTTTGGAGCTTCTTCTCTGTCTAACCCCTGAGCTTGTGGTCATGGTTATCATATAAAATCCACTTCTCATCACATAGCACAATCTGATCCAGAAATGGTTCATTGTTGTTGTGTAGAATAAAAGAAGACACTTCAAAATGATGATTTTGTTTGTTTTGCAGACAGCTCATGAGGTACCCACTTATCAAGCTTTTTCACCTGCCCAATTAGATTCAAATGCCAAATGACCATAGAATGTTCGACACCAAGTTCTTCAGCAACTTCTCGTGTAGCTGGTAAGAGGATCAGGTTTGATGACGCTCTCAGTTGGTCGTTCTCAACTTCTGATGGCCAGCCACTAAACTCATTTCAAGGCTCTCATCTCCTTTGCACAACTTCTTGAGCTACCTCTGCACTGTACACTTGTTAGCAATTCCTGGACCAAATGTGCTGTTTTCATTGTGAGTTGTCGCTGCTGCTTTATGACCCATTTTGTACTTAAAAAAAAAAAAAAAAGTCACTCGAATTTGCTTCTTGTCTAATATCATTTCTGAAGTCCAAAATAAATATAAAATAGACAGTAAATAATAAATCATTAGCAAAGCAACATAAAGTGAGAAATGCCTATTAAAATGATGTATAACATAACCATATTTTACAATATATTACAATATCAAATGGCAAAGTTCAGTAATGCAAAACTGCATTTACTTTTGCACCAAGCTAAGAGTAGAGTTGGAAACATTTTTCTTATTATGCCTTACTCTGTATGGTAGAGTAAATAATGCCCCCCTCTATGTCAATGTACTAATACCTAGAAGCTATCATTATGTTACCTTAGATGACAAAGGGACTTTGAAAATGTGATTGAGTTGGAGATTTTGAAACAAGTAATTATCCTGGATGATAATAGGTGGGCTAGATGTAGTCACAAGGATTATTGGAAGATAGAAAGCAATGTAAATACAGAATCAAACATATCTGAAGATCCTATGCAACTGGCTTGTAAGATGAAGAAATGTGGTGTGCGTGAGCCATGAAATAAAATGAATCAATTCAGTTCAGTTCAGGTCCATAGCTCTCTTTGCCAGCCCATGGACTGCAGCACAACAGGCCTCCCTGTCCATCACCAACTCCCAGACCTTGCTCAAACTCATGTCCATAGAGTCGATGATGCCATCAAACAATCTCATCCTCTGTCGTACCTTTCTCCTCCTGCATTCAATCTTCTGCAGCATCAGGGTCTTTTCAAGTGAGTCAGTTCTTTGCATCAGGTGGCCAAAGTACTGTAGTTTCAGCTTCAACAACAGTCCTTCTGATAAATATTCAGGACTGATTTACTTTAGGACTGATGGTTTGATCTCCTTGCAGTCCAAGGGACATTCAAGAGTCTTCTCCAACACCACAGTTCAAAAGCATTAATTTGTTGTCACACAGCTTTCTTTATAGTCCAACTCTCACATCCATACATGACTACTGGAAAAACCATAGCTTTGACTAGACAGACCTTTGCTGGCATAGCAATGTTTCTGCTTTTAAATATGCTGTTAGGTTAGTCATAATTTTTCTTCCAAGGAGCAAACGTATTTTAATTTCATGGCTGAAGTCAACATCTGAGTGATTTTGGAGCCCCCCCCCCCCCAAATCAAGTCTTTCACTGTTTCCAATGTTTCCGCATCTATTTGCGATGAAGTGATGGAACCGGATGCCGTGATCTTAGTTTTTTGAATGGTGAGATTTAAGCTAACTTTTGCACTCTCTTCTTTCACTTTCATCAAGAGGCTCTTTAGTTCTTCTTCGTTTTCTGCCATAGGGTCGTGTCATCTGCATATGAGGTTATTGATATTTTTCCCATCAATCTTGATTCCAGCTTGTGCTTCATCCATCCCGGCATTTCTCATGATGTACACTGAATACACGCTAAATAAACAAGGTGAAAATATACAGTCTTGATGTACCCCTTTCCCGATTTGGAGCCAGTCTATTGTTCCATGCCCAGTTCTAACTGTAGCTTCTTGACCTGCATTCAGATTTCTCAAGAAGAAGATAACATGGTCTGATATTCCCATCTCTTTCAGAATTTTCCAGTTTGCTGTGATCTACACAATCAAAGGCTTTAGCATAATCAATAAAACAGAAATAGATGCTTTTCCAGAATTATTTTGCTTTTTCTATGACCCAAAGAAAGATTTGGCAATTTGAACTTTGATTCCTCTGCCTTTTCTAAAACCAGCTTGAACATCTGGAAGTTCATGGTTCACATACTGGTGAAGTCTGGCTTGGAGATTTTTTAGCATTACTTTGCTAGAGTGTTAGATGATTGCAAGGGTGCAAGAGTTTGAACATTCTTTGGCATTGCCTTTCTTTGGGATTGGATTAAAAAGTGACCTTTTCCAGTCCTGTGGCCACTGCTGAGTTTTCCAAATTTGCTGGCATATTGACTGCATCTATTTAACAGCATTGTCTTTTAGGATTTGAAATGGCTCAACTGGAATTTCACCACCTCCACTAGCTTTGTTCATAGTGATGCTTCCTAAGGCCCACTTGACTTCATATTACAGGATGCATGGCTCTAGGTGAGTGATCACACCAACATGGTTATCTGGGTCATGAGATCTTCTGTGTATTCTTGCCACCTCTTCTTAACATCTTTTGCTTCTTTTAGTTCCATAACATTTCTGTCATTTATTGTGCCCATCTTTGCATGAAATGTTCCCTTGGTGTCTCTAATATTCTTGAAGAGATCTGTAGTCTTTCCCATTTTATTGTTTCCCTCTATTTCTTTGCATTGATCACAGAGGAAGGCTTTCTTATCTCTTCCTGCTATTCTTTTGAAATCTGCATTCAAATATGTATGTCTTTCCTTTTCTCCTTTCCTTTTACCTCTCTTCTCTTCTCAGCTATTTGCAAGGCCTCCTCAGACAACCATTTTACCTTTGTGCATTTCTTTTTCTTGGAGATGATATTGATCACTGCCTCCTGTACAATATCTGGAACCTCTGTCCAAACTTTATCAGGCACTCTGTCTATCAGATCTAATCCCTTGAATCATTTCTCATTTCCACTGTATTATACTTCCTTTGTATATTACTATATTTTAATATAATTTTTATATTATTTTGTATATTATTATACTGTATATACACTTCCACTGTAAGGGATTTGATTTAGGTCATACCTGAATATTCTAGTGGTTTTCCCTACTTTCTTCAAGTTAAGTCTGAATTTTGCAATAAGGCATTCATAATCCAAGTAACAGTCAGCGCCCAGTCTTGTTTTTGCTGACTATAGAACTTCTTCATCTTTGGCTGCAAAGAATATAATCAATCTGATTTCAGTGTTGACCATCTGGTAATGTCCATTTGTAGAGTCTTCTCTTGTATAGTTGGAAGAGGGTGTTTGCTATGACCAGTGCGTTCTCTCAACAAAACTCTGTTAGCCTTTGCCCTGTTTCATTTTGTACCCCAAAGCAAAATTTTCCTGTTATTCCAGGTACATCTTGACTTCCTACTTTTGCATTCCATTCCCTAATAATGAAAATGACAACTTTTTTGGTGTTAGTTCTAGAAGGTGTTGTAGTTCTTTATAGAATCATTCAACTTCAGCTTTTTCAGCATTACTTGTTGGGGCATAGACAAGGATTACCATGAGAGTGAACAGTTTACCTGTAAATGAGCAGAGATCATCCTGTCATTTTTAAGATTGCACCCAAGTACTGCATTTCAGAAGAGTCCAAATGCATTACTTGGATGCAATCTCAAAAATGACAAAATGATCTCTCTTTTGCCAAGAGAACACACTGGTCATAGCAAACATCCTCTTCCAACAACACAAGAGAAGACTCTACACATGGATATCATCAGATGGTCAACACCAAAATCAGACTGATTATGTTCTTTGCAGCCAAAGATGGAGACGCTCTATATAGTCAGCAAAAACAAGACTGGGAGCTGACTGTGGCTCAGATCATGAACTTCTTATTGCCAAATTCAGACTTAAATTGAAGAATGTAGGGAAAACCAGTAGGTCATTCAGGTATAATCTAAATCAGATCCCATATAACTATACAGTGGAAGTGAGAAATAGATTTAAGGGACTATATCTGATAGAGTGCCAGATGAACTATGGACATAGATTCGTGACATTGTACAGGAGACAGGGATCAAGAACATCCCCATGGAAAAGAAATGCAAAAAGGCAAAATGATTGTCTGAGGAGACCTTACAAATAACTGTGAAAGAAGAGAAGCAAAAATCAAAGGAGAAAAGGAAAGATATTCCCATTTGAATGCAGAGTTCTAAAGAATAGCAAGGAGAGATAAGAAAGCCTTCCTCAGTGATCAATGCAAAGAATATAGAAAACAAGAGAATGGGAAAGATTAGAAAACACCAAGATTAGAACACTTCAAGAAAATTAGAGACACCAAGGGAAAATTTCATGCAAAGATGGGTCCGATAATGGACAGAGATGATATGGGCCTAACAGAAGCAGAAGATATTAAGAAGAGGTGGCAAGGACACATAGAAGGACTGTACAAAAATGATCTTCACGACCCAGATAACCATGTTGGTGTGATCACTCACCTAGAGCCAGACATCCTGGAATGTGAAGTCAGGTGGGCCTTAGAAAGCATCACTACAAACAAAGCTAGTGGAGGTGATGGAATTCCAGTTGAGCTATTTCAAATCTGAAAGATGATTCTTTGAAAGTGCTGCACTCAATATGCAACCCAATTTGGAAAACTCAGCAGTGGCCACAGGACTGGAAAAGGTCAGTTTTCATTCCAATCCCAAAGAAAAGCAATGCCAAAGAATTCTCAAACTACTGCACAATTGCACTCATCTCACACGCTAGTAAAGTAATGCTCAAAATTCTCCCAGCCAGGCTTCAGCAATATGTGAAACTGTGAACTTCCTGATGTTCAAGCTGGTTTCAGAAAAGGCAGAGGAACCAGAGATTAAATTGCCAACATCCGCTGGATCATCTAAAAAGCAACAGATTTCCAGAAAAACATCTGTTTCTGCTTTATTGACTATGCCAAAGCCTTCGACTGTGTGGATCACAATTCTGAAAGAGATGGGAATACCAGACCACCTGACCTACCTCTTGAGAAACCTGTATGCAGGTCAGGAAGCAACAGTTAGAACTGGACATGGAACAACAGACTGGTTCCAAATAGGAAAAGGAGTATGTCAAGGCTGTATATTGTCACCCTGTTCATTTAACTTATATGCAGAGTACATCATGAGAAATGCTGGGCTGGAGGAAGCACAAGCTGAAATCAAGATTGCCGGGAAAAATATCAGTAACCTCAGGTAAGCAAATGACACCATCCTTATGGCAAAAGTGAAGATGAACTAAAAAGCCTGTTGATGAAAGTGAAAGAGGAGAGTGAAAAAGTTGGCTTAAAGCCCAACATTCAGAAAACTAAGATCATGGCATCTGGTCCCATCACTTCATGGGAAATAGATGGGGAAACAGTGGAAGCAGTATCAGACTTTATTTTTTGGGGTTCCAAAATCACTGCAGATGGTGATTGCAGCCATGAAATTAAAAGACGCTTACTCCTTGGAAGGAAAGTTATGACCAACCTAGACAGTATATTTAAAAGCAGAGACATTACTTTGCCAACAAAGGTCAGTCTAGTCGAGGCTATGGTTTTTCCAGTGGTCATGTATGGATGTGAGAGTTGGACTGTGAAGAAAGCTGAGCACCAAAAAATTGATGCTTTTGAACTTTGGTGTTGGAGAAGACTCTTGAGGATTCCTTGGACTGCAAGGAGATCCAACCAGTCCATCCTAAAGGAGTTCAGTCCTGGGTGTTGATTGGAAGGACTGATGCTGAAGCTGAAACTCCAATACTTTGGCCACCTGATGCGAAGAACTGACTCATTGGAAAAGACCCTGTTGCTGGGAGTGATTGGGGGCAGAAGGAGAAGGGGACGACAGAGGATGAGATGGCTGGATGGCATCACCGACTAGATGGACCCCGGGAGTAAGCCCCGGGGGTTGGTTTTGGACAGGGAAGCCTGGCGTGCTGCAATTCATGGGGTCGCAAAGAGTCAGACATGACTGAGCGACTGAAGTGAACTGCATTTCAGACTGTTTTGTTGACTATCATGGTTACTCCCATTTCTTCTAAGGGATTCTTGCCCACAGTAGTAGATTTAATGGTCATCTGAATTAAATTTGCCCATTCCAGTCCCTTTTCTTTCACTGATTCCTAAAACTTTGATGTTCACTTTTGCCATCTCCTGTTTGACCAATTCCAATTTACCTTGATTCATGGACCTAACATTCCAGGTCCCTGTGCAATATTGTTCTTTACAACATCAGACTTAACTTCCATCAGCAGTCACATAAACAACTGGGCCTTGTTTTTGCTTTCGCTCTGTCTCTTAACTCTTTCTGGAGTTCTTTCTCCATTTTTCTCCAGTAGCATATTGGGCACCTACCAACCTGGGGATTTCATCATTCAGTGTACTATCTTTTTGCCTTTTCATACTGTTCATGGGGTTCTCAAGACAAGAATACTGAAGTGGTTTGCCATTCTCTTCTCCAGTGTACCACACTTTGTCAGAACTTGGTTTCATTATCTGAATATTTTGTCAGATAAAAGGAATATAGCTCTACATATTGTATCCTATCTCTTGTATGAATCTGAAAAGAAATAATAAAAGCTTGCTTATTTACAAAACATAAATAGATTCACATGCATAATTTTATTTCTGTCTGACCTACTTCACTCGACCTGACAATCTATAGGGTCATCCATGTTGCTGCAAATGACATTGTTTCATTCTTTTTAGTCACCGAGTAATACTGTTTTCTATAGGTACCATACTTTCTGTGTCTATTCCTCTGTTGATGGACATTTAGTTTGCTTCCATGTCTGTACTATTGGAAACAGTGCTATAATGAAATTTTGGGTGTGTGCATTTTTTTGGACCATGTTTTCTGTGGATATATACTCAGGAGTGGGACTGCATGGTCATATAGTAGCTCTATTTTTAGTATTTTAAGCAACCTCCATGCTTTTCTCATTAGTGGAGGTACCAATTTATTTTCTGACCAATAGTGTAGGAGGGTTCCCTTCTCTCCACACTCTCTTCAGCATGTATTGTTTGTAGATTTTTTTGCTGATGGCCATTCTGATTGTTATGAGGTGAAGCCTCATTGCAGTTTTGATTTGCATTTGTCGAACAATAAGTGATGTTGAACATTTTTTCATGTGCTTTTAAACCATATATACTCCATATAATGAGTGAAAGTCAGTGTCTTTCTTTTTTTCTTGCTTATATAAAAGTGTAGGTAATCAATGTCAGTTTTATAAAATTTAGTAATTTAGAGTTGATCCGTAAAACACAGTCTTAACGTTAACTGTTGCCTTCAGAGAGATGAGAAAGTGTTTTTAAAATTCACTTATTTTTTAGAGTAAGTATATTTTCAAATTCAGAAAATACATACATGGATAAATCTTTCTCCCTGAAATTCAAATCACATAAAGTTAGCATAGATTCAAGCTAATATATTGAGTGTCAAATACATTATTGCATTAGGTAGTTAATTAGACAGAGAAGGGATTCATAATGAAATCAAGTGATTGACTTTCCCTTAATAGTTTAAGAACAAAAGCAAGCACCCATTCTTTAATTGAAAGGGTTTTTCTTTACACACATTTTTTTTTTTTTTTTTTAATGAGACTCCCGCTTGTTAGTGATTCTCTCTACATCCAGTTTCAGTTGTGACAGGTATATATCTAGAGCCTGTAGTGTAGATTTACACTATCCTGTCAATTTGAAACACTGCACTTCTATTTCCATGGTCATCACCTTTTAAAACTCAATGAGTTTCCAGTTTTATTAGCCTCACTTCTTTCTTAGGTCATGCGAATCTATTGAACTCTAGACTGTTGTTGAATATATATGAAGTGCTGCAATTTTTAGTTTATAAGACATTTGGGATTGTTATATATCCTGCATTATTTTATGGGGAAAATAAATTTCAGTTGATAGATTATATGGAAGATTTTGGTTTATTATGTGTAAAGCTACATATCTGTTGCTTAGTAGTCACATATATTTTCATGCACCCCTCTTTTTTTTTCTTATTTTCTAATTTATTTGAGTATACTTATGTGCTCAATTTCTTTTTATTTTCTGAAAATAACACAGTCCCATTTTGGTGCTTCCTTGGTGGTTCAGTGGTAAAGAATCCACCTGCAGTGCAGGAGACACAGGAGAAGCAGTTTCAATCCCTGGGTCAGGAAGAACCCCTGGAGGAGGGCATGGCAATCCATTCCAGTATTCTTGCCTGGAGAATCCCATGGACAGAGGAGCCTGGAAGGTTACAGTTCATGGGGTTGCAAAGAGTCAGATATGACTTAAGTGACTGAACACAGACTCACACATATGTATAAATATGTATTTCCATATATATAATATCCTGTGGTTCTTTGTAGATGAATTTCTCAGAATTTTCTAGATGAATTTCTGTTAATAATTATTATCTCTAAAATAATGTAAGTTATTCTTGAAAACTAAATAATCGATTACTAATGATTTTTCAACATGTACGGTATACGACAATATGTGATTTTGTTTAGCTGGTCAATAGTGGAATTAAGGAATCATATGGTAGTTATATTTTTAATTTTCTGAAGAAACTTCATACTGTTGTCCATATTGACTGCATCATTATATCCCCACCAACAGTGCACAAGGGTTCTCTTTTCTCCAAAGGGGTCTCTTTTCACACTCACCCACATGTGTTTTTTCTCAGTCTTCTTGATAACAGCCATTGTAACAGATGTGAGGTGGTATCTCATTGTGCTTTTCATATATGGCTAATAAGTAGTAATTGAGCACCTTTTCATGCACCTATTGATCATTTATATGCCTTCTTTGGACATGACCTTTTTTATTCTTAATGTTATATGTGTTTATTGGCATTTTATCAATAATTCTTTGGGTAAGAATTATGGTTTTATAGGCATTGCATCAAATATTTTCATGGGAGAATAAAAATAATGTAATATTTATAAAATCCATTTGAAAATTTCACATTTTGTAAGTTTTGGTAACAGAATTAAAATTCATTATTCACAGAATTCAAAGGAAAAATCAAAACTTAATGTCCAAAAATATCTTCTCACTCATTTGCTTACCATTAGTCAGTTATCAATAACTCAATCTTGAATATGTTGTGTGTCAAACATATTCTAAAGGGACCCATAGTCTGTCAATCTCTACCCTTAACTAAGGGTGGAACCTGGACTTGCTTCTCCACAATAGAATACAGCAAAGGTGAGGAGATGATTGACTTCACTCCATTCTATTACACTCTGTCTTAGCAGATTTGCCTTTTAGTCTTGAAGAGACAGTCAGCCATATTGTGAAATGCTGTTGGTGAGGACCACATGACATGAGGGAAGTACTCAACCCAGACCACTGGATTTACAACCACAGGAAAATGGATTCTGCAAAACAATTTGAACAAACTTGGAAGTGGATTATTCTCTAGTTTACTCTCCCAGTGAGATCACACTCCAGTCAACACTTTGATGGCAGACTTGTGAGACCCTAAGCAGAGAACTCAGCTAGGCCATGCCTGGATTCTTACATGTGAAAATTCATTTAATAAATGCAAGTTTAAAAAGTCACTATGTATATGATAATATGCTATGTAAAAACAAACAAATATGCTTGGCCTAGTAGTTTTTATTACTGTAATCATTCTGTAGTCACAATTTCAACCATTCTACCCTAGTAAATTTGCCTCTTACATCTCTAGACAATTCCTTCTCGTATGGCATCACCTACAATTCTTTATTAGATTGTACAAACAATTGCTTCTAGTCACTCTTCTCTATTGCTAAACATCTTTAAAATCTCACTTCCTTCTTTGTCCATTTGGGTTCCATGGCTAATCTTTATAATCATACATTTCCCTCAATTCCCTTAAGTCATTCTCGCTTCATCATACAGGTCCACTAAAACTCCAATTTTGAATGAATTGCTTACAGATGAAATCTTCTCATAATATTTTCTAATTTTTAGAAATCAGTTCCATCCAAACAGTAGAACTGACCAAAAAAAAAAAAAAGTTTGAGATAATTTTTCACTGCATACTTTCATATTTAATACCCAAATCCATAAACAAGGCCTGTGAATTTTGAAATATACCTAGAGGCAAGAAAAATTGCTCTAGGTATCTGTAGTTCTAAATCTTAGTAAATGTCTGCTACAATCTGACTTTCCTTATGATGTTTACCTGGAGAAAAAGTAGACACCCAAGCTAATCCTCTCTCATCCCATAGGACTCAGAGGAAGTAAGCAGTTCTCACTGTTTCAGATGAAACTATAGTTTTAGAGGGTTAACAGTGAGAGTTAAGGTTAAAACAAGCTACAAAACTGATGCACTGAATTTTGCTCACTGTCCTAAGACAGGAAAAAAAAAGTTATTATGACAACGGGACAGCAACCCCCACTCCCCCGCTGACAGGCAATGTATCTCTGGCTAATGAGGAGCCATGTGCCGAAGTAGTTGAAAGCTGGAGGCAACAGAGCTGAGAGCAAATGAGCCCCGAGTTTCTGAGTTGTGGCAGAAACCATCTGGTACACAGCAGAGGAGGCAGGGTTGTCTCTGAAGCAAAAAAACAAAAGAAAAAAACCTCCCTGGTAATTCCCCACAGGCTAGATTCCCCTGCCTTCCTAATAGCTCTGCACTCCCCTTGGGAGAAGTGTTAGACTTCTTTCTGTTCCTGTAGAAGAAAACACATGGGTGCCTGAATACACACATGCGTGTGAGTGTGCACGTGCACACACATACACACAACTTATACGGTTTATGAAAGTCACTTTATCATGACTCTGTCAGTGTCAAATCAATGTGCTGTTAATGGGAAATGTGTAATTGGCATTCATGTTTTTTGCCTATTTGTTCTTTTAGTGCTCATAAAATATCAAAGGAGATTCTCCCATTTAGAGACTGCTGCTTATGGAGAATGATTCCTGTTTGTTCCTATCGCGTCCAACAAAAACAATATAGAATCCCAAGAGGTGAAAGGAAAATCACAATCCCAATTAAGGAATTAAAGTCAGCAGAAGTAAAGAAAGATGCACTATCTCAACATAGCAGCTCTGCATGGCCAAGGGAGAGGGTTACAAGATCTGGAGTCTTCTAGAGTGGAAATATCATCAGTGTTAGCTCCTGCAGCCCCAGCTCTTCCAGACAAAGAAATGACATGTGTGTGTGCATGCATGCATGCTAAGTGGCTTTAGTCATGTCCAACTCTTTGCAGCTCTATGGACTGAAGCCTGCCAGGCTCCTCTGTCCACAGGATTCTCCCGGAATCCATTGCCAGGACTGAAGACGCATGATATGCTGCTGAGACACTGCCAACACTTTTTTTTTTTTTTTAATTCCACTGACACTTAAGAAACTGTACTGTCTGTCATATTCATTTGAAAAGGCCTCCAGAGAACATCTGCAATGCTTCCCTATGGATATTTAAATTTCTCTGGGATTGGTCACTACTGAGGGTTCATGATATGGCACAAAAGCCAATACTCTCTGAATCCAAAGCTTTTACCACGGAGACTAGCTCCAGTGGGTGGCCAGGTCAGAAACCTCAGTCTCCATTGTGAATGTAGTATTATCATATCTCGAACAAAAGAGGAGCTAGATCAACCCCGACACAAATCAGGTTCCTACTCACCAAGCACATGTTTTTGAATATTTGAAAATTCCTCTGTTTTATCATTGGCCTTCTAGCACCAAAAGGAGTATGATCACCATATGAATTCTTTGAGTATTGCAGACAATGCGTGCCTCAAGTAGACATTTTACTTGACCCTTCATATGGATTACCCAGAAATCAGGGTTCTTAGCTTGGGGCCAGAGTTAATCAGCTATGGTGGAAGTTGACCTCAGTTGTGTCTCTCTGTACTTTTAAAATCCCACAAAAATATCACCCCCTTAGATATGCACCTCTGATCACAGCCTCTGGAAATAGAAGGCCACCTCCACCCAGAGGCATCCTGGGGGGTTGCATGCATTGCACACACAGCCATCAGGCAAATACCTTTTGTAACACAGTTACTAGCCCACTCCTGATCTTTCCATAAAGCTGAATGTTTGACCCATGAACAGCCTGTGGCTCTCTGGTCTGGTATCACTATTTTGAGATTGGTCAACTCTGACTAAAGGCTAACAATATATGAAGGATCCAGCCAAGCTCACTTTTCAAAAGAAAATTCAAGAGTATAAATGGCCCTAGTGCCATCTCAATTTTGTATTATGGGATGGCAGCTATCCCTTTGAAGGAAATCTTATGTCACATTTTACCACCTGAAGAAGAGGCACTGGCTCTATGTAAGCCTTGATTGACACAAGTTTTCCTAAATACCTGGCCCCAATTCACTGTTGATTTTGCAAGTTAAAACTAGATAGCGGCTACTGTGATTCCACTGTTGTTCAACCTGGGTGTCAACCATGTCAGACTAAAATCTGGCACGGTTGTTCTGGTCACTGGTCAGAAATAAAGGGAATTCTCTTAACCCTGATCACTGTTGCCACTGATGAACTCTATTACATTTTTACTGACTCTTGGATTATTGCCAATGTCTAGTCTGCCACATTAAATACTATGGACTAGCAAATTAAAGATATCCTATTTGAGGTCTCAAACTGTTAAATAATATTGTTGAGGCTACTGATTGCAGAGTCTGGATCACTTATATACATGCCCATGATAAAGGCCCATCCTCTGAGGAGACTAACTGAAATCACGGCATGACACTTGGGTGCTCATTGGACTAAACGTGACAGTGCAAGGCACCCAGTAAAGAACTACATGTTCTTACACGGAAACCACCACTGCATGCAATCGTGACTGCTGCCAAAGTTTGGCCCGTTTGCCTCTATGAATAAAACTACATTATATGAGGTGTAGCCCCTCTCTTCCCTGACAAATTGACTAATCAGACTTAAGACCCCTTCCAGGGACTACTAATAGTGTCTCACAACTTTTGACATCTTTTGGGGCTATGCTATTGCATTTCTTTCTTGTTGTGCATAATAAATTATCACAAATAAAATAAGTGTACCCAATGACCAGTCCTGAGTTCTGCAAGTTGTAAGTCTAGCTTTAATGTGGCTGAATTTCTCTACTCAGAGTATTCCAAGGCCAAGGTGTTGGACAAGCTGAGTTGTGGAAGAAAATTCACTTCCAATCATATTTTTGATACATTCCTATCTAGAGGTTAGAAGACTGAGGTCCCTATTTCCTGGCTGGCTGTTAGTAGGAGACTGCTTTCAGTTCCTAGAACCTACCCACATTTCTTGTTAAATGATCCCTTCCAATTTCAAGCCAGTCATGGCATTTGGAATCCATCTCACACTTTTAAATCTGTGACTTCCTCTTTTGCCACCCAGAGGAGAAGACTCTGCTTTTAATGGGATCATGTGATTAATTTGAAAATATTCCTATTTGGAGCTGAATTGCAGAGAACATAATATTATGTTATGAAGTGAAACCCTATTTAAGCTACTAGGAATTACACAGAAGAGGGAAGGACAGTGTAGGAAATCTTGAAAATCATTTTAAAATTCTGCCTAGCACAGTTGTTACTAGCCCAGTCCAATCATTTTACTCTTAAAACAACATTATGGCTTCTGAAATTAATCTGGGTTTTGAATTTGCCTTTTTAGACCATCTAGTCTGACAATGAGATTATTTTATCACAAACACTAGAGAGCTTTGGACTGGTAATAAGGATATTTGATGGATATTCCACACTCCCTCTCATCCTTAAGCATCTGGTATTTTTCATTTGAAATGACCTTTAAAAAATAATCAAATTTACAGAGATGGAAAATAAAATAACAGTTGCCACGGGAATGGGGGGAAGGGTTGAACAGGGCATTATGTTTAATGGGTACAGAGCTTTAGTCGGAGGTAACGGAAAGTTCTGGATGTGAATAGTGATGACAGCTGCATAAAAATGAATTGATAGCATTAGTGAATGCACTTATGTCATTAAAATGAATTGCACACTTACAATTATTAAAATGGTAAATGTTTTCTGTATATTTTAACCCCAATAAAAAAAAAATCAACTTGAAAGGTTTCTGACTCTGCTTCTCTCATCTTCTCCTGTGCCATACTTCAGTAAGGCAGTTGGGTTAATAAGGGTGGCCTTCCCCACAAAGAGATCATCAGCTGGGCCACTCCCTCAGTAATAATTGCTATGAAAGGATGGTAGACTGGATGGGATAATATAGATGATAATCACTTGGTTGAGACCAGAAACTAGAATTAAAATGTTTTTAACTTTATAATTAATATTAGAAAGTATGCATATGTTTATATATAAACATTTCACACATTCCATTAAGCAATTAAGTTAACTAGGTACTTCATGATCTTCAGAATAAAAATAAAAATTCATAAGCCTGGCATGTTGTCAATTAGAAAATATTCAGAAAAGCTGCTTCTTGAACTACTCTACCATATAATCATAAACAAATCATGTCTTATTTGAAAAAGATGTATATATCAGAAAAAGTATTAAAGTGAATTTATATTTTCCCCTCTAAAATTAAACAAAATCTTGACATGAGTTTTATTGAAATTGAATATACTGCACAAGCTACTCAATAACACAACATTTCTCAACACAATTAACTTTAAAATTTAACTTTAATCTTTGGACAAATACCTGGAAATAATCTGAAGATACTTTTTCAAAAGAAAATAATTTTATCCTTTAAAGTAATTGAAAGTTTAAGGAATATGACTAAAATGTGATTTAGAAAAATGATTCACTTATAATGCTAACCCAGGACCTAGTGAAATAATATCACCTTTTGTGTTTGATAGTAAATAACATAATTGATCTTTGAAATATTAATACAATAATATTCATATAGAGAGTAGGAAAAGTTAATTTATAGAAGCTTTCTGATAATAGCAATGTCGTCAATGGTTTTTTAAAAAGGTAAAAGTCACTTTCACAGAAATGATGGCACTGGTTAGTCCAACAATCCTGAAAGGACAGAGGGAAGTAATTGTCATCTGACATGGAGACACTGAAACTTAAAGTAGTTGAGTGATTTATCTATAGCTACAGAGCTACATAATTTTGTATCCTCAAGTAAAACTTTCATACCACACTGCTATTTCTGACATGGCATGAAGATGCATACAATAATGTTTTCAATGACTTTCAGTTTTCAGTTACAATAATGTTTTCAGTTACTGTGTATTAGATAGAATAGTATACCCTTTCAAAGGTGTTTTATGACTTAACTTTTGGAACCTGTGAATATGCTTTATTATAAATATAAAAAGGACTTTGAAATGTGATTAAGTTTAGGATTTTGAAAGAGGAAGATAGTCCTATATCATCTTTGTAGGCTCAATGTAAGCAAAAGGTCCTTAAAAAATGGAAGAGGGAGGCAGTAAAGGCAGAGTGTGAATCAGAGAAGAAGATGTGATAACTGATGCAGAGGTACAAGAAATGCAATTGCCAGAAAGGGGCCCAGAACCAAGGAATAAGGTCAGTCTCTATCAGCTAGAAAATGTAAAGAAGTGAATTCTCTTCTAGAGTCTTAAGAAGGGACATAACCTTGGGGAAACCTTGATTTTAGTTGACTAACAGCTACTTCAGACTTCTTACACATAGAACTGGAAGATAATAAATTTATGTTATTTTGAACTACTAAATTTGTGGCAATTTGTTGCAGTATCAACAACCACAAAAACAAAAAATATATACTTGATTTAAATATTTTAAAATACACATCAACTATCTTACAATATAAAAAAAAACTCATTATGCTAATATAAATAAAATATTTTTATGAAAAAATCTATATTTCTATAAATTTGTTATAAGAGTGGTATTATCTTATGGTTTTGCAAATCTTTCAATATCTGGCATAACAAAGAGAGCTGAATTTTCATATCTGTTTTCACCATCTATTGTGATATGCATGTTGGTTGGTATACATGATGAAAATCCACCCTACATACATATTTATATAGTTGGAAATACATTTGGATCATGCACCAGAAAATGTCCCCCAGGCAGGAGATGCAAATATAGAAATATAAGATATTTATTAAAAGAGATGTCTGTGAGAGATAAAAAGGAAAGAGAGTAAGATAAGCCAGGAAGGACTTGCAGACTGTGATACTGGGCAGGAAGAACAGAGAAAGAGAAGAAAAAAGAAAAAAAAATAAAAAAAGAGAAGAAAAAAGGATCTGGGAGGGAGATTTCAGCTGTCAGTGTGGCTTTCAAGAATTTTGGCCAAATGAATGAGGAGCATCAAAGTAAAGACTGACAATTAGTGGAGTTCCATCTCAGACATAATGGTACAGCTCTGGTATCTACACTCCTCAGTCACTGATGGGGAGCAACTGGCATAGAGCAATGCTTCAGCCTTCAGCCTTGTTGAAGTGAATCTCAGAGATTGTAGCATTTGAAAGCTCCTCTACACTTCTCATTTTTGTTCTTTTCTTGAAGATTGATTGAAGTGATGCACCTCTGCAACTGTTCCATTATTCTTTTCTGATGACTGGAGATATTCTTTGACACTGTGCCATAACTCAACAAGTGATAATTTCTTAAAATTTAGATGTGATATATTATCTGAAACTATTAAGTTCTTTGATACTTGGCTTCATTAAAAACCATTGGTCTATCTTGCACTTTGAATGGAGGTTTTATTCTTGCATGATTTTGTAATATCATGGATTGCTCATTTGGAAAATATTGGCTCACTGAATTATACATATCTTCAAGGTTGGCATATTTTATTATAACATATACTTTAGAAGATCATAAATGTTAGTGTCTCTATCAATCTTATCAGAAAATTCTAAGCATTGAGAAGCTGTCAAAGTCACAATAGTGAATATAAGCTTTTTAGAGTTCTACTTTTAGAAATTTCATTAGGCAATGGACTGAGAGTATCTTGATATACAAATTAGCTATGAATATTACCCTAAAAATGATTGCCAGTGACAATGAGCACTGTTAGTTATAGCTTTTTCCTTCAAGTGTCAGATTCACTTCATTCCTGTTTTGAAAAACTGCTAGATGCCAAGGTCCAAGTATTTATAGTTGGTAAATTGTTTATTCAAACAAAAATGGTATTTCATGGAAAAAACAGTTGAGGTTGAAACTCAGACTATTTTACAAGTGTGTTTTGGAGAAGGAAATGGCTATCCACTACAGTATTCTTGCCTGGTAAATTTCACTGACAGCAGAACCTGGCGGACTATGGTCCATGGGGCCACAAAGAGTCAGAATGAGCAACTAACACGCTTTCTAGAGAAAAATCTTGTTACTGGTATGTGTATGGAAGAACTGAGTTACACAGAATTCTGTTTGTGGCACACATAATATTATAAGGATGACATTCAAGAGTCAATGTTTAATATAAGTAATAATTTTCTATTGCTGTTTAATCAACAACTGTCTTGATGAGATTTTTTTTTTTTTTGTATCATAGTTTGAATCTTGAAAAAGCTTGTACTGTTACACACCACTGTTTTTTCCACCATGAGTGCAAATGTCAATATAATTTCAAAAAGCAAGTAATTTCTTAGTATTTTTCCTTAACCTAGAAGACACCTTGACAACATCTCAGGGGTCCCTAGGGATCTGTGGACTACACTTTGAAAATCAATGGCCCACAACCCATAGTCATCAAATTCAATATTAATACTCATGTTAACATTAACACAGCCTAGAGCTGGTTTCACTGTATATAATACAAGCTCCTTACTTTCCCTCTGAATCATAGAGGAAAGATTCTACCAATCCCCTTTTCCTTTAGAACTTCCTTTATGTCGTCTTTTTTCTTTTCCCTCTAATCTATGAATTAAATTAAAATTGTATAATTTCTCAATTGGTCAATTTTCTATCTTGATGTCTAAAGTTAAACTATTTTTGAGTTATAAAATCTTTTTTTTTCCTCTAAATAAAGCCTGGCTTTAATGATCATCATATTCTGCATGCTTGGAAATTTTATTTTTGAAGTCCAAAGTTGAGCATTCATTTTCTCTTTTCCTTTTAATATCATTCATAATAATCTGAACCTCTCTAAAGCAAATATCTGTATCTGTCTGGATGGGAAGAGATCACATAGAAGTAAACCTAAATAGATAAGCACAATACTATATTAGTAAACAATAGAATCCCGGCCACACAAGTAAATCCCGCGCCATGCCACAGCGAATAATAAGAAACTTTTATTTTAGTCCTTAGATGATTCTTTAGGCTAAATAAATAGATGTTTTTTCACTCCTGCTTTCTTTCAGTTAATAGTTTCCATCGTATCTCTTTAGATATCCTGATCGTTTTTGTCTCAAAACTTTTTTTAACAGTGCCTTTTATTTTTTGTGATGTTATTACACGTGTTGTCTACTTCCGCGTTGACTTTTCCTTCCCTGATTACCTTGTTCTAAAGTTGTTGTTGTTGTTTTTCCACAATTTCCTTCTCTAGGACAACCTAGGGACACGTTTCACTCTGCTTCCCTGGTGGCTCAGAGGGTAAAGCATCTGCGTGCAATGTGGGAGATCCAGGTTCCAGACCTGAGTCGGGAAGATCCTCTGGAGAAGAAAATGGTAACCCACTCCAGTACTGTTGACTGGAAAATCCCATGGATGGAAGAGCCTGGTAGGCTACAGTCCATGGGGCTGAAAAGAGTCTGACACGCCTGACCAGCTTCACTTTCCTTTCCTTTAGGACAAAGTATTAAGGACAAAGTATTAAAAGTGAGGTGGAGTATGGAGCATTTTTACAGAGTATTCGGAAAATCATTTTAAAAATATGTGTTCTAAGTTATCATCCTTCCCACTAATCCTTTTACTTTCAGGAATAAATACAAAGACTCCTAAGTTTATATATTAAGACTTGTCAAAGTGGTTTTTTCTTTTTCTTTTTTTTCCATTCTGTAGATATTGTCTGGAAGAGAAACACTCAAAGCATAGCTCATGTTGATTTTTGTTTCAAAAAGGAAATTGCCCAACCAATCAAGATGCATTTATATTTTAGTATTCAGGCAAACCCAATAAATGCAGTGCCATTTCCTTTTTAAAACTCAGATATTTTATGCAATCATTTTATAGTAAAATCTAATGGATTTTAGACCCACAACTCAACTATTTATCTATGCGACACACTCAATTTCTGGAGAATTTCATCAAGAATAAAATAAGAGCAGTTGAAACTTTTATTGATTTTTCATTGCCTTTTGACTCTGTGGGCAGAAACTGTTTACTACCTAATCTATACTAACTCAATAGAAAATGTTAGCTAGTAATATATGCCTCAGTCTTGAATTTTAATAATGCTTTGAGACTCAGGGATAAGAAAGAAATGGATCTTAACACTGATTCTGAACAATCAAATGAAAATCAGTGGGGAAAAGAGATGCCAGATACCCACCAATCTATTTCCCTTCCGTCCATATTATTTTAAATCACTTATGACCCCACAAGCATAGTATATTCTTACATTCATGAACTGTAAATCTTCTCAAATAAAAATAAGTGACTAGCTACTGTATTGAAGAAGGAATGTTAGCATTGTTTACTACATAAAACACAATAAATTATCCTTCAAAATATACCTCAATATGGAGTTCAAGTCTGATCACCTTATATAATAAAATTTTTGTTTGTTGGTTTTTTTAATTATTATGATACTCACTTTTAATCCATACATTCTAAGAAAAGTAGAATTAAGTAAAAATTCTTTCTCTGAATTTCACATTTGAATAGTGCAATGCTCAAAATCTATTGTAGTAAAGGTAGAGAGTTAATCACAACTTTCATGAGAAAAGTACAGACTGAAACTATTTTGGCTCCAGGCTATCATGTAAAATTTGTGGACTGCATGAGAATTTATATATATATTTTTTTTAATGTAAATCATGACTTTTTTCCTTGAAGAGAGATGCTGATTTTGTTTACTTTTATATGGAAACAATGAAGTTTATAACCTAGCCAAGATTTCTTGTTTAATACCTGATATTTAAGGGAAAACACTCATATGTATTCACAAGCACAACTTTGTGAAACCTTTGTATTGCAAGGTTTCTAAAGTACAGTTAACTACTATCACTAAGTAACAAAATTCCAGTAACTCTTATTGTGGCCCGTTATGTGGCTCAGATGGTAAAGGGTTTGCCTGCAATTCAGGAGATTGGAGTTTGATCCCTGGGTAAGGAAGATTCCCTGGAGAAGGAAATGGCAACCTTCTCCAGTATTCTTGCCTGGAGAATTCCAGGAACAGAGAAGCCTGGCAGGCTACAGTCCATGGGATCACAAAGAGTGGAACATGACTTAGTGACTAACACCTTCACTTTCAGCAACTTTTTTTTTTTCTTTTTTCTTTTATTTTTCATTTATTTATATTAGTTGGAGGCTAATTACTTTACAATATTGTAGTGTTTTTTGCCATCTATTGATATGAATCAGCCATGGATTTACATGTGTCCCCCATCCTGAACTCCTCTCCCACCTCCCTCGCCCTCCCATCCCTCTGGGTCATCCTAGTGCACCAGCCCTGAGCACTTGTCTCATGCATCAAACCTGGACTGCTGATCTGTTTCACAATTGATAATATACATGTTTCAATGTTATTCTCTCAGATCATCCCACCCTCACATTCTCCCACAAAGTCCAAAAGTCTGTTCTATACATCTGTGTCTCTTTTTCTGTCTTGCATATAGGGTTATTGTTACCATCTCTCTAAATTCCATATATATGTGTTAGTATACTGTATTGATGTTTTTCTTTCTGGCTTACTTCACTCTGTATAATGGGCTCCAGTTTCATCAATCTCATTAGAACTGATTCAAATGTATTCTTTTTAATGGCTGAGTAATATTCCGTTGTGTATATGTACCACAACTTTCTTATCCATTCATCTGCTGATGGGCATCTAGGTTGCTTCCATGTCCTGGCTATTATAAACAGTGCTGTAATGAACATTGGGGTACACGTGTCTCTTTCAGTTTTGGTTTCCTTGGTGTGTATGCCCAGGAGTGGGATTGCTGGGTCATATGGCAGTTCTATTTCCAGTTCTTTTAAGAATCTCCACTCTGTTCTCCATGTTGGCTGTACTAGTTTGTATTCTCACAAACAGTATAAGAGGGTTCCCTTTTCTCCACACCCTCTCCAGCATTTATTGCTTGTAGACTTTTGGATAGCAACCATTCTGACTGGCGTGAAATGGTACCTCATTGTGGTTTTGATTTGCATTTCTCTAATAATGAGTGATGTTGAGCATCTCTTCATGTGTTTGTTAGCCATTTGTATGTCTTCTTTGGAGAAATGTCTGTTTAGTCCTTTGGCCCATTTTTTGATTGGGCTGTTTATTTTTCTGGAACGAGGTGCAGGAGTTGTTTGTATATTTTTGAGATTAATTCTTTGCTGTTGCTTTCTTTGCTATTATTTTCTCCCATTCTGAAGGCTGTCTTTTCACCTTCCTGATAGTTTCCTTTGTTGTGCAAAAGCTTTTAAGTTTCATTAGGTCCCATTTGTTTATTGTTGCTTTTATTTCCAATGTTCTGGGAGGTGGGTCATAGAGGATCTTGCTGTGATTTATGTCGGAGAGTGTTTTGCCTATGTTCTCCTCTAGGAGTTTTATAGTTTCTGGCCTTACATTTAGATCTTTAATCCATTTTGAGTTTATTTTTGTGTGTGGTGTTAGAAAATGTTCTAGTTTAATTCTTTTACAAGTGGTTGGCCAGTTTTACAGAACCACTTGTTGAAGAGGTTGTCTTTTCTCCATTGTATATTCTTGCCTTCTTTGTCAGAGATAAGGTGTCCATAAGTACGTGGATTTGTCTCTGGGCTTTCTGTTTTGTCCCATTGATCTGTATTTCTGTCTTTGTGCCAGTACCATACTATCTTGATGACTGTGGCTTTGTAGTAGAGCCTGAAGTCAGGCAGGTTGATTCCTCCAGGTCCATTCTTCTTTCTCAAGATTGCTTTGGCTATTGGAGGTTTTTTGTATTTCCATACAAATTGTGAACTTATTTGTTCTAGTTCTGTGAAAAATACTGTTGATAGCTTGATAGGGATGGCATTGAATCTATAGATTGCTTTGGGTAGTATACTCATTTTCACTAAATTTATTCTTCCAATCCATGAACACGGTATATTTCTCCATCTGTTTGTGTCCTCTTTGATTTCTTTCATCAGTGTTTTATAGTTTTCTATATATAGGTCTTTTGTTTCTTTAGGTAGATATATCCCTAAGTATTTTATCCTTTTCGTTGTAATGGTGAATAGTATTGTTTCCTTAATTTCTCTTTCTGTTTTCTCATTGTTAGTGTATAGGAATGCAAGGGATTTCTCTGTGTTAATTTTATATCCTGCAACTTTACTACATTCATTGATTAGCTCTAGTAATTTTCTGGTAGAGTCTTTAGGGTTTTCTATGTAAAGGATCATGTCATCTGCAAACAGTGAGAGTTTTACTTCTTCTTTCCCTATCTGGATTCCTTCTATTTCTTTTTCTGCTCTGATTGCTGTGGATATAACTTCCAAAACTATGTTGAATAGTAGTGGTGAGAGTGGGCACCCTTGTCTTATTCCTGACTTTAGGAGAAATGCTTTCAATTTTTCACCACTGAGGATAATGTTTGCTGTGGGTTTGTCATATATAGCTTTTATTATGTCGAGGTTTGTTCCTTCTATTCCTGCTTTCTGGAGAGTTTTTATCATAAATGGATGTTGAATTTTGTCAAAGGCTTTCTCTGCATCTATTGAGATAATCATATGGTTTTTGTCTTTCAATTTGTTAATGTGGTGTACTACATTGATTGATTTGTGGATATTAAAGGATCCTTGCATTCCTGGGATAAAGCCCACTTGGTCATGATTTATGACATTTTCAATATGTTTTTGGATTCTGTTTGCTATAGTTTTGTCAAACTATATAGATTTTTGCATCTATATTCATCAATGATATTGGCCTGTAGTTTTCTTTTTATGTGGCATCTTTGTCTGGTTTTGTTATTAGGGTGATGGTGGCCTCATAGAATGAGTTTGAAAGTTTACATTCTTCTGCAATTTTCTGGAAGAGTTCGAGTAAGATAGGTATTAGCTCTTCTCTAAATTTTTGGTAGAGTTCAGCTGTGAAGCCATCTGGTCCTGGGCTTTTGTTTACTGGAAGATTTCTGATTACAGTTTTGATTTCTGTGCTTGTGATAGGTCTGTTAAGATCTTCTATTTTTTCCTGGTTCAGTTTTGGAAAGTTATACTTTTCTAAGAATTTGTCCATTTCTTCCAAGTTGTCCATTTTATTGGCATATAGCTGCTGGTAGTAGTCTCTTATGGAGAAGGTAATGGCAACCCACTCCAGTGTTCTTGCCTGGAGAACCCCAGGGACAGGGGAGCCTGGTGGGCTGCCATGTATGGGGTCACACAGAGTCAGACACAACTAAAGAAAATTAGCAGCAGCAGCAGTAGTCTCTTATAATCCTTTGTATTTCTGTGTTGATTGTTGTGATCTCTCCATTTTCATTTCTAATTTTGTTGATTTGATTCTTCTCCCTTTCCTGATGAGTCTAGCTAATGGTTTGTCAATTTTATTTATCTTTTCAAAAAAAAAAAAAAAAAAACAGCTTTTAGCTTTGTTGATTTTTGCTATGGTCTCTTTTGCTTCTTTTGCATTTATTTCTGCCCTAATTTTTAAGATTTTTTTCCCTTCTACTAACCCTGGGGTTCTTCATTTCTTCCTTCTCTATTTTCAGCAACTCTTCTTAGAGTCAGTCTTAAATCCTCTGCTAAACAATTGCCATCTAAAAGCTCTTGTGAGAAATGACAAATGAAATGCCAGCTATGGTCTTGGAATATACTGTTATGTGTTAATTTAAATCCTCTCAGAAATTATATTTATTATGTTGCATTTAAACATTGTTAATTCAACTTTTATAAAAAGACACTTAGAAAATTTCCAACATTATGTATTTTATAAGAAATGCTCTTGGCATTTTTAATATTATTTTTCTAATCACAACATAAACTTTTGAAGTCTTAAATTAACCCACGAAGATCCATAATAAGTAAAAACAGAAACATGAAACAATCTTTGGTAATCTCAAATTTTATTATGCTCATTTATAATAAAGAGAATCAAATAAAAATAATAGAAACAGTTAAAATACTAAATATTGTCAGATTATAATTTATATACTATACAATTTTTACAGCTCTGTGGGCTAGGAATTTTTGCATGAGAAGATAGAATTTCCTATAAAGAAACTATTTTAAAAAATGGAAGTTTCCACTTTCTTTCATCTACTCTTATTGCTAGAAAGAGCTGTCCTATATTTAAACTCAGCCATAGCAGCCATTGATTCTTTATCGCCTGAATATTTTATAATAATAAAGATACTGCTTTTATTAAACAATAGGTATTATTCTTAGCTCCTTGTATATGTTAACTTACTAAATTTCACTACAATCTATAGGACTTTTAAAATAAGGAAACTGCTGGGAAACTTGCACAAGTCATATATAAATCCAGTTTTAAAGCTGAAATTCAATCCCAGACAATCAGTTTTGAGTCTTTCCCTTAATCATTAGCAACATTCCCTTTGTTACTTATGTTTTTCTTCATTTGGTATTTTTATCCATATTTCCCATATCTAATTCCTGTTTTGTTTATTAACATTTTCCTGTCCATTTTTTCCTTGAGTCCACTTCATATCTAAGTTGGATTATCACTATATTACATCTATATTTATACCAATAATAGATGATAAAATAGATGGATAGATAAGCTAAATCTGTGAATTTTATAATACAATACAATGTATTTAAACTTACATTATATTCTAAATATCTCTAATTCATATATATGTTTTACATATGCTCCAAGAATATAAACTTTGCTTAGTTAGAGGAAAAATTATTTTCATTGTTGAGTATATATAGTTCCATACATTCATCTAACAACTGGGCAATTGATAAATTGGGCATATATGTGCAGTTCCACTCTGTTTTTTTCTTTAGATTTTTTTCTAATTTAAGAAACTGAAGATTGCAATTCTTAAAGAAATCATTTTGCCAGCTAGCACACCTCTTGCCACTGACAACGTTGATAAGACATTTGATGTAAAACTCAGGAGTGAATAGCTATTATCCAAACTTATTACTTTTTTACATTGCCACATTGATTACAGTTTGTGAAGCCTTGGGAGTTTCAGAAAAACAAAAACAAATACAAGAATTTTGTAACTATCTTCCAAATCATTCACAAGAAAAAGTGAAAAAAAATGAAATCTGTCTAATAGTTCAGTCATTTATAAAATTAGAAGACTGATGCTGCCAGATATTAGAAGACTTAAAAATGGAAAGTAATTATAAATAAAGGAATTTTCTGTAAAAGACAGTTAGCTGCCTCTCTTCCTGGCTAGGAAATTAGATTTTAGACGTTGCTCAGTGTAATTATCCACTTAACCTCAGACATTTTGATAATGGACAACTCAGAGCACTATTCTTCATGTGCAGCCATACAATCTAAGTTTCCTGACTATAGAATTTATCTGACTTCAAACAATATTGACTACTAGAAAATGCCTTTGCTAATGACTGCTTGATGTGAGATCATATAAGTGCAAGACCTCAGACTTCTGGTTGTGCTCCATTCATAACATCTAGTTGTTGAAACAAGTCTGTCTACCTTTAATTCTTACACTGTAAATTTAGGAAGAAAAAAAAAAAAGATCTAGGTGATAGCACTGGAATGAACAGGAGAAAGCAAACCCCTTGTTTGCTGAATTCAAGTCTTCAAATCTTATTGTTCTACCATCAAGACTTATCAGATTTAATCTCTCAAACTTTATATTTACCTAGATAAATTTCAAAGATCACATAAAAAAATGTATACTTTAATGAGTAATCTCCTTGGATGAGTAACATCCTTCTGATTCAAGAGAACGTGATTTTACCAGAGAGGTAAAAAAATGATGGATTCTTGTATGAAACTCTAATAATTGCTAACTATTTCCATTCAATTTTAAAATTCATTACAGTTAAGTTAGGTGCAAATCTGTTTTAGTACCACAGACTAAGATATTATCTTCCCAGTGCATAAGAATGGAGACAAAACAAAACATACAAACAAACAAAAAAAAACATGCTTCTCTAGACTTTTCATTAATGTTATTTTATGGTTAGTGTTTGAAATATAAACACTATAGCATCACTTGAAGAATAGGGTCAATTTACTCTTCTGTACAAACTAGAAATGAAATGTTGGTAGGAATAAAAGTAATTGGAGTATTGATTTACTTTTTATTATTATTAACCATTGACCATGTTGAGAGTTGACTCTAATAGTTATTCATATACAGGGCTACTAGTTATGATTTCCTTTCTCCTCTAATGGGCTCTTCCATTATCAGTGCTTGAGTGATTCCTCTACATACTTTATTCAGAGTAGTTATTTTATTTATTTCTTTATTTTCTGCTTATGTACCATTCTTTATTGATAGAAAATAAAGCCCCATGAGAGAGACAATGAGTAAATAATCTAGTAGTTGGTGTGATATGAAAGTTGTGTAAGTTGTCAGCTAAATGAATAAATGAATTAATAATGTAAATACAAAAATATATTATTATATATTTCATATTACACTGTCACTAGTTTATTGTGAAAATTAAATGTTACATAATGTTATTAGCAGATTATTCGACATATAGAAAGGAGTTAAAAACAGTTGTTTAATAAAAAATTAAGACATTTTATCTTTAAAAAAATGTACAACATAATTTCATGCTGGAATATACAAAAGGAAGGTGAATTTTTAGAGCATGAACCACAGGACAGATATTATCCTGAGTAATTCCACATATTAAACTTATGTTGAGTTCATAAATAAAAAGAAATCAATGATGATAGAACCAAATGATTAGCAAAGTATACTAGATTAGGTGTATATATGGCAATGGGGACAAACTAGAAGGATAAAAATGTTTTGCTGGTGGTTTATGCTAGTTGATATGGTTTTAGAATATTAATTGATTGTATTAAAGACCTTTAAAGCAAACATCCCAATATATTATGCATTTTAAAATGTTAATTTTATATATACCAGTTTTTCAAAGAATGCTTTTAACAATCTCCAATTTTCATAGAAATAAGCTATAAATAAATGATTAGGTAAATACAAATAAACTGAAATTATTCAAATAAGAAAACACCAGCTATATTCTAATTAGGAAAATTCATGTTGCTAGTTATGAAAAAAATTAAGCTCTGTAGGAGAGGCTTTTTCTGATCTTGTCTTGAGTTACACTGAAATATACTTTTAGATTCTGGAAAGAGGATGGGAAAAAAAATTGTGTTGTGTGTCTTTTGCAAAACCCTTAAAATCCAATAGTAGATTATGAGTCTGCTCACTCAGCCATAAAGTAGTGGTGTGTCAATCAGTTGTAAGCTTTGTGGAACCAACATGGGAGATAGTCCTACATAACTCGTCAAGAACACAGGAAATTAGAAAATGCCGTGTGGGATCAGTTCAGTTATGGATGAGCTGAGAAGATTGAAGCAAAATGTGAAGGGCAGTGTATGGGGAACTGGAGCAGGAAAGGGAACTGATAAAATACCAAATGTTATTTTCCAATGTGTTTTTAATCTCTTTGACTCTCCTCTTGGGTGTGTGTGTGCTAAATTGCTTCAGTTATGTCCAAACCTTCTGTGACCCTATGTAGCCTGCCAGGCTCCTCTGTCCATGGGGATTCTTGAAGCAAGAATACTGAAATGCATTGCCATGTCCTCCAGGGTATCTTGCTGACCCAGGGATCAAACCCCATCTCTGATGTCTCCTGCAGTGGTAGGTGATGTCTTTACCACTAGTGCTACCTGGGAAGCTCTGAGGGCTTAATTTGTGTTAGCTTAAAACATCAATGTGCATTTTCTCAGAAAATATCTTTAAATGTTTTGAAGTGAAATGTCAGGGTTATGTTCAAGTATTGTGTTGAAAGTCCACCAGATTTGAACCAAGATAGACCCAGAAGGCCCTGTACAGCCTCCCTGTTTAGCACTTACTCTGTGCTATCTTCAAAAATCACTTAACCTCTCTAATGTTTGAATTTTTCTATTTGTAAAGCAGTGATGTCATTCATTTGTCATAGGACTATTTTGAGACTAAATAATATGATGTATTCCAGCTCAAGAAATTTTGTTTCTAAAGAACCATGTTAATTACTGCTGAATTCACTATGTCATGCAATTATCTGTCACATGGAGAAGTCAGTTCTTAAGCTTAAAAAAAATGTTTTAGAAGTTTCTTTTTTTTTTATCAAAAAATATGTTTCTTGAAATATATATGATAAGTGCTTATATTTAAATCAGTATCTCCTTGATAGGGTAAAATTAAACCTAGTTTTATCTATCTAATCACAGATTTCAAAGTAAGGAATTTGCATTAATCACATTTAACTGTTTTGAATTTAAATAAAGGCTTATGCAAAGTCATGAGCTCAAGGTTGTTTAAAATAACTAATTTGATGATATTAATGTTTACTTCCCAGACATTTTGTGACACTGCTGTTCCAAGAACTCATATACCTTAAAATTTATTCATGCATATTTTCAACTTTGCAGTTTACTGAAGTGGGTATGCTAAATTATGTTATTTCCATCCTAAGGATTACTCTGTGAAATGAATATGGTGCATAATTATGGAAATGATGCTGGTAATTAGCTCAGAGTAGCAGCAGAGCCTACATAAGTTAATTTTTAATACGTGGTTCCATTCAAAGAATGTTTTCAGTAACACTTCAATATTTATTTCTCTATTCATTATAATATTAAAGTGGACAAAATGTTCTGTACAGTCATTATATTGTAACTAATTTACTAATCCTAAAGACAAATAAGCAAAGTCAAGAAAACCACCTCAACTACCTTTATAGTCAACAATTTCTGAAGTGTTGTACCTTTCAGAGAATTATTCAAGCTACCTGTATATAATTAACTTTATTAAGTAGTACATTTTTGTTTGGTGATTAATACAACACATATAAGATATAATTAAGTGTGGGCAAATGATATCAAAATATCATAATCTAATAATTTAATGATTTTCTCTGGGGCAACTATATTTCCTTTAACAAGGTTTCAATGTGCTTTTACCCTCTTCAATTTTGTTTTTCAAATCCTGTCATAGTGGAATTTATTTTCTAATTAAAATCTGCACAGTCTAATTAGTTTTCTCTAATATTTCTCTGTGAAGGACACTATTTTTTGCTGGGTTAATCAATGCCCTAGGATTAATAAATCCAATGATACTAGAAGAGCATCCATTTTGCATTTCATATTTTTCTACTTAGACTACAAATTATAGATTTTTAGCAATTGAATAACATATACAAAATGGTTCTTAGATATTTTTTATTAGATTTCTCCTCAAGGAATCATTGAAAGATCAAAAATTTAATACTAAGAAAAGCCTTATGTAAAATCACAAATGTAAAAATCAGCATAATAGTTTTCACAAATTGCTTTAAAATCACTATATCATGTGCAAAAGTTTGCCAAATTTCTTGAATTATAGCTGCTTCAAAAGTTAAGACAATTTATTGGTTCATATTTTTATATGAAGTGTATAATTATTGAAAGTCTACAGATTGCCTCAAGAAAGTCCATGAAATCCCTGGACATTATTTCTAAAACCGTGCTGCAACGTGCACATGTGGATTTTTGTAGAACAAGATTTCACAGCTTTTCTAAGATTCTTAGAGAGGTTTATGATCTATAAAGGGAAAGAACAATGAAATCTGCAAGGTTACTTCTAAATCTATGTATCTGTAACTACCTGAGTTTTTGCTTTAAGTACTTAATATATTTTACTCTTCTATTTTTATTCTAGATTAGCAATGCATTCAAATGAGAGAATTAATATATTCTTGATTTGAATGACATTCAAGGTAACTATTCACAGAAATTTCTCATGTTGTCATCTTTGTAGGATGAAGAATTGCTGCTAGGTTTTCCATCCTGCCAGTGTCACAGAAGATAATATGAGCAGCAGCCAATATTTCTTAGAAAAATATCCATTCACACTGTGACATTTTTATACTAGTTAATACAAGCAGCAGCAAAAGATACACCATAAAGGGCAGGAAGAGCAATCCAGAAACTGTCTCACATCTTACTCAAATGTGTTTTTCTCCATCAGGTGAGTTACACCATGTAGAGGGGTCATACCAATGTCAGTGTTAAGATTTCTACTACTGATCATCAAGATAAACTGGTATCATTATCACTGTTATCATTAATATTTCATAAATCATTTATTATATTCAACCAATATTTTTGGTAACCTTTAAAGCTTTCAGTTCAATTCCATTCAGTTTCTCAGTATCTGAATCTGCAACCCCATGGACTGCAGCACACCAGGCCTCCCTGTCCATCACCAACTCCCAGAGTTTACTCAAACTCATGTCCTTCGAGTTGGTGATACCATCCAACCATCTCATCCTCTGTTGTCCTTCTTTTCCCACCTTCAATCTTTCCAAGCATCAGGGTCTTTTCAAATGAGTCAGTTCTTAGCAGCAGGTGGCCAAAGTATTGGAGTTTCAGCTTCAGCATCAGTCCTTCCAATGAATATTCAGAACTGCTTTCCTTTAGAATGGACTGGTCAGATCTCCTTGCTGACCAAAGGACTCTCAATGATAACCCTATATGCAAAACAGAAAAAGAGATACAGATGTACAGAACAGACTTTTGGACTCTTGGAGAAGGCGAGGGTGGGATGTTTCGAGAGAACAGCATCGAAACATGTATATTATCTATGGTGAAACAGATCACCAGCCCAGGTTGGATGCATGAGACAAGTGCTCGGGCCTGGGGCACTGGGAAGACCCAGAGGGGTTGGGTAGAGAGGGAGGTGGGAGGGGGGATCGGGATGGGGAGTACATGTAAATCCATGGCTGATTCATGTCAATGTATGACAAAACCCACTACAATATTGTAAAGTAATTAGCCTCCAACTAATAAAAATAAATGAAAACAAAACAAAACAAACAAACAAACAAAAGTCTTCTCCAACACCACAGTTCAAAGGCATCAGTTCTTCAGTGCTCAGTTTTCTTTATAGTCCAGCTCTCACATCCACACATGACTGTTGGAAAAATCATAGCTTTGACTAGACGGACCTTCACTGGCAAAGTAATGTCTCTGCTTTTTAATATGCTCTCTAGGTTGGTCATAACTTTTCTTCCAAGGAGTAAGCGTCTTTTAAATTCATGGCTGCAGTCACCATCTGCAGTGATTTTGGAGCCCCCAAAAATAAAGTCAGCCACTGTTTCCCTATCTAATGCCATGAAGTAATGGGACCAGATGCCTTGATCTTAGTTTTCCAAATGTTGAGCTTTAAGTCAACTTTTTCCCTCTCCTCTTTCACTTTCCTCAAGAGTCTCTTTAGTTCTTCTTCACTTTCAGCCATTAGGGTGGTGTCATCTGCATATCTGAGGTTATTGATATTTCTCCTGGCAATCTTGATTCCAGCTTGTGCTTCATCCAGTCCAACATTTCTCATGATGTACTCTATGTGTAAGTTAAATAAGCATATAAATTTAAAGCTTTAGGTACTTTAAATTTAGTTATTATGAACTCTAGATTTTTCCTACCTCAGATTTTATGTAACTTTGTTTTATTCTTTTCCAAATGGTGATTATGTATTTTAATATTTATATTTTTACAACTTTCTATATATATATATATATATATATGTATTTGAAAATAAGAAAAATATTCTTTAACCATGGATTAAAAAACAAAAGGAAGCAGCACATGGGATAGTTGCATTTTGCTATATAAAAACTACAAATTTATATACAGGTAGATTACATATACTTATAATTTAAATAGAAATAGCATTGTATGTGCTATTATAGATCACAAGTGGTTTGGGGGACTAAGATAAGATTGTTTAATCCTAGGGAGACAGTAGACACACATGAGAAGAATGTCATGGGAAGATTAGCACAAGACAAGGAACTACCTGGAAGCTGGCAAGAAGCCTGGAGTAGATGCTTCTCCAGCTCCTTCAGAGGGAGCATAGCCCTATCAACACCTGGATGCAAACCTTTGGCCTCCAGAACTGTGAAACAAAGCATTTCTATTATTCTAAATTTTCCAGTATATGGTACTCTATTATAGCAGCCCTCACACATTAATATACTCATTTATTTACTGAGCCTTATTTTTCTTATTCTAAATAATAATAATAAAAATCTCCTAGGTATGAAAATGTTTTAAAACATATGGCAATGTACAAACAGAAAAAATCACTATAATTACAACAATATAAAATAAATGTTGCATTCTAATTGTGACAAATAATCTTGACATTTTTGATAAAACAGTAAATATTGCAATAACATTTATCTGCATAGTTCCCAACTTTATAATTGTGTGCATGCTAAGTCGCTTCAGTCATGTGTGACTCTTTGTGACCCTATGGACTGTAGCCCGCCAGGCTCCTCTGTCCATGGGATTCTCTGGGCAAGAGTACAGGAGTGGGTTGCCATGCCCTCCTCCAGGGGATCTTCCTGACCCAGGAATCAAACCCATGTCTCTGACACTTCCTGAATTTGCAAGCAGTTTCTTTACCACTAGTACCACCTGGGCAGCCCTACTTTGTAACTGTAGACCATTGTAAGTCCAATGTTCTATAGAGTTAAATTTAAATGTTGAAATGAACTTATATTGCTAATCATAGCATTGGCTCATATCTATTAAGCAGCTAGTAGACTGTTCTCAGCTATTGTGAAACTGCGACCTAGATTGAGCTGTCATACCATTTCTTAACTCAAAGATTATAGCAACTGCAAATCAGTACAGAATATATTATAAAAGAATGACAATTCAACACACACATTCACATTTATTCATTAAACAAATCTTACTTACAGCAGGGTTCTTTGTTAAGTATAGTTATTTAATATGTGACCAACCTAATATATTTAGCTCATTGAGGATAACATAGCATATAGATTAAAATATCAATAAATTATAAATTATGTTTTATTTTTAGTCAATCTGATATGGTTCTTTAAGTGAGTCTTGGTATTTTTTTCTTGCAAATGAGGATAGAGATTACCATTTCTAACGCAAATGCTGAAATTTTAGTGATCAAGGAAAATACTTACAACAGTAGAAAAATAAGGAGGTTTTAGGTTCTAAGACCATTTTAGAAATATCAGTTTAAAGCGGAGGGTAAAGCTTCTTTACCACAGTTGGTGATGTGATTGAAAACATGACCACGTGACATTTCAGTTCCTCAAAAAACTCACTTAGGGATCAAACTCACATCAGTCTGCATCTCCTAGCATTGCAGGCAGATTCTTTACCCACTGAGCCACCTGGGAAGCTGATTGTTAGAATGAGGTGGAAGTAACTTCAAGCAAGTTCCTCACCCAAGCTCCAAAAGCTTGCACATTTTCTCTCTTGTTGCTTTGGGAAACCATTCACACGTGAAAGTGTTTGAATTAGTCTGCTGGGTAATAGGCAGCACAAGTGTAATTGTAACTATCATCCCAGTCAAATTCCACACGTGGCAGTGAGATCACAAGGGACAATTCAACACCAGCCAACATGTCAATCATTAGTAGACACAGTTCGGATTATCTATACTTGGTCTAGATCAGATTGGGGATTTCTCTGGTGGCTCAGACCATATGTAATCTCCCTGAAATGTGGGAGACCCAGGTTTGATATCAAAAAGATCCTCTGAAGAAGGGAATGACTACTCACATCAGTATTCTTGCCTGGAAAAATGCTATGGACAGTGGAGTCTGGCAGGCTATAGGCCATGGAGTCTCAAAGAGTTGGACAGGACTGACACTTTCACTTTCACTTTAGACCAGATTAACACAATAATAGCAGCTCTGTGATTCAAATAAATGGCTATTATTTTGAGTCATTCAGATTGATATGATTGATGCAGTTCCTGAAAGTGGAATGCTGTTGTTAAAAAAGAAAAAAGAAAAAAAAAATGTATTTCCATTGGGAGGAGGTGATAGCACCCCATTTTCTAGTTTACTAACACAGTTCCCTAACTCACTGCTCTTTCAGCCTCTGATACCATTGGCTTGCCATGGTGCTTTGCCAAAAGTTCTCTCTATGCTTTTGAAGTTTCTGCCTCCACATTCTATATAGCAGTGAAAATACAAATGGCCAAACTCTCATGTGTGATAACTTGGGTAGTAAGAAATGCATCCAATGAATGTTTGGATTTGTATAAGAGAATGACTGGAACTAAAGTTTCAAGTGTCCATTTGGTTGTATTAGCTGTGATTGATAAATAGCTACAAGGGAGGGAAGAGATAAAGAATGTACCCTTTAGTTTGCAAGCAGAAAGATGGTGCTGTGAAAGTGCTGCACTCAATATGCCAGCAAATTTGGAGAACTCAGCAGTGGCCACAGGACTGGAAAAGGTCAGTTTTCATTCCAATCCCTAAGAAAGGCAATCTGAAAGAATGCTCACACTACTGCACAATTACACTCATCTCACACGCTAGTAAAGTAATGCTCAAAATTCTCCCAGCCAGGCGTCAGCAATATGTGAACTGTGAACTTCCTGATGTTCAAGCTGGTTTCAGAAAAGGCAGAGGAACCAGAGATTAAATTGCCAACATCCGCTGGATCATCTAAAAAGCAACATATTTCCAGAAAAACATCTGTTTCTGCTTTATTGACTATGCCAAAGCCTTCGACTGTGTGGATCACAATAAACTGTGGAAAATTCTGAAAGACATGGGAATACCAGACCACCTGACCTGCCTCTTGAGAAACCTGTATGCAGGTCAGGAAGCAACAGTTAGAACTGGGCATGGAACAACAGACTGGTTCCAAATAGGAAAAGGAGTATGTCAAGGTTGTATATTGTCACCCTGCATATTTAACTTATATGCAGAGTACATCATGAGAAATGCTGTGCTGGAAGAAGCACAAGCTGGAATCAAGACTGCTGGAAGAAATATCAATAACCTCAAATATGCAGATGACACCACCCTTATGGCTGAGAGTGAAGAGGAACTAAAAAGCCTCTTGATGAAAGTGAACGAGGAGAGTAAAAAAGTTGGCTTAAAGCTTAACATTCAGAAAACTAAGATCATGGCATCTGGTCCCATCACCTCATGGGAAATAGATGGGGAGACAGTGGAAACAGTGTCAGACTTCATTTTTCTGAGCTCCAAAATCACTGCAGATAGTGACTGCAGCCATGAAATTAAAAGATGCTTACTCCTTGGAAGGAAAGTTATGACCAAGCTAGATAGCATATTAAAAAGCAGAGATATTACTTTGCCAACAAAGGTCCGTCTGGTCAAGGCTATGGTTTTTCCAGTGGTCATGTATGGATGTGAGAGTTGGACTATAAAGAAAGCTGAACTCCGAAGAACTGATGCTTTTGAACTGTGGTGTTGGAGAAGACTCTTGAGAGTCTCTTGGGCTGCAAGGAGATCCAACCAGTCCATCCTGAAGGAGATCAGTCCTGGGTGTTCATTGGGAGGACTGATGCTGAAGCTGAAACTCCAGTACTTTGGCCATCTCATGCGAAGAGTTGACTCATTGGAAAAGACCCTAATGCTAGGAGGGATTGCGGGCAGGAGGAGAAGGGGATGACAGAGGATGAGATAGCTGGATGGCATCACCGACTCGGTGGGCATGAGTTTGAGTAAATTTGGGAACTGGTGATGGACAGGGAGGCCTGGAGTGCTGCGATTCATGGGGTCGCAAAGAGTCGGACATGACTGAGTGACTGAACTGAACTGAACTGAACTGATAGAGGAGAAATATCAGTAACCTCAGATAGGCAGATTATACCACCATTATGGCAGAAAATGAAGAAGAACTAAAGAACCTCTTGATGAAAGTGAAAGAGAAGAGTGAAAAAGTTGGCTTAAAGCTCAACATTCAGAAAACTAAGATCATGGCATCCAGTCCCATCACTTCATGGTAGCTAGATGGGGAAACAGTGTAAACAGTGGCTGACTTTATTTTTCTGGGCTCCAAAATCACTGCAGATGGTGACTGCAGCCATGAAAAATGGTTTACTTCTTGGAAGGAAAAAGATGCTTACTCCTTGGAAGGAAAGTTATGACCAACCTAGACATCATATTAAAACGCAGAGACATTACTTTGCCAACAAAGGTCTGTCTCATCAAGGCTATGGTTTATCCAGTAGTCATGTATGGATGTGAGAGTTGGATTATAAAGAAAGCTGAGCACTGAAGAATTGATGCTTTTGAACTGTGGTGTTGGGGATGACTCTTGAGAGTCCCTTGGACTGCAAGAAGATCCAACCAGTCCATCCTAAAGGAAATCAATTCTGAATATTGATTGGAAGGACTGATGCTGAAGCTGAAGCTTCAATTCTTTGGCCAGCTGATGCAAAAAACTGACTCATTTGAAAAGACCCTGATGCTGGGAAGGATTGAAGGCAGTAAGAGAAGGGGATGACAGAGGATGAGATGATTAGATGGCATCACCGACTCAATGGACATGAGTTTGAGTTAACTCTGGGAGTTGGTGATGGGCAGGGAAGCCTGGCGTGCTGCAGTCCATGGGGTCTCAAAGAGTCGGACACGACTAAGCAAGTGAACTGAAACATTTTAAAATGTAAATGTGATACCTAGGCAACTCCTTAAAATGCTTTAAGTTTTCTGTCATTATGCTTTAGGATCGAACTGGAGTCTCCTGCGTCTCCGGTATTGCAGACAGATTCTTTACCGTTGAGCCACTGGGGAAGACTTCTGTCGGTCTATCTTCCCCATTTTGTAAATTTTACTGCTGATTTCTTTTTTTCAGATTTAAAATAATATGTTAAATACAAGAACACAAGTTAAAAGTTAAAACTCTTCTATACTTTCATTGAACTTCCTAGGTAGCTCAGTGGTAAAGAACTCCCTACCAAGGTAGGAGACTTGAGTTCAACCCCTGGAGAAAGACATGGCAGCCCACTCCAGTATTTGTGAGTTTCCCTGGTAGCTCAGACAGTAAAGAGTCTGCCTGCAATGTAGGAGACCCTGGTTCGATCCCTGGGTGGGGAATATCTTCTGCAGAAGGAAATGACAACTGGCTCCAGTATGCTTGTCTGGAAAATCCCATGGGCAGAAAAGCCTGGCAAACCCCAGTCCTTGGATCACAAAGACTAGGACACAACTGAGCAACTAACACTTCTAATACTTCCAGTATTCTTGTGGGAGTATATCCTATGGACAGGGGAGGCTGGCAGGCTACAGTCCATGGGGTTGCAAAAGAGTTGGATACAACTTAGCCACTAAACAGCAACAACAAATATTTTCATCTTCAAAGTCTATCTGAATAGTTTGGTACAGTTGTTAGAACATGGAAATCTCTTATGCAAAGTGGCTTCCCTCCTTTTCACCTATTTCTGCTTAAGTTACAATCAAAAAAGTGCTCCTACAGTGTTTAGCTAATGATAAATCTCATTAGTCAAAAGCTCACAGGGAGCTCACAGTCATGGGTCCCCTTGGAGTGAAATCAAATCCTATTTGTCTCTCCAGGTGCTTTGCATTGGCTTGGAGGTGTACATCAATTTTGGGGCCTTTTCCTAATTTTTCTGACTGAAAGGTATGAATTCAGAAAAGGCATTTTTTTTAGCCTCTATTATCTAAACAATTCTGCCTGAGACATTTCCAAAACAACATTTTTTAAAAATCTTTCAAATTATTTTTGATGATTAAACAGTATTGGTTTTTTGTAACTATTGATAAATGTCCCTATACTTGCATAATTTGTAATCATTTATATAATTAAGAGGTACTTGGGGTTCCATTACTTCTATTCTGGATAATAACTGCAACACCAAAGAACAGACAGAAGAGACAGATAACATAAAAGAGAATAGGAAGATGCAATGGGAAATTAATATTTATAGACCACTTCAAGTACTTTAAATATTTTATCTAATACATTGGAAAGCAGGAAACCTACAATTTGACTGTGAATGTTAGAAATCCATTCAGGAATATACTAGAGAAATGTAAATTATATAATTAAACTAATTTGAGAGAATAATCAACTATCAATATTTCTAAAGTAAATAATCAAAAAAATAGATTAAATCAAATTTTAAGTCCTTATCTAGAGCTACTAGATGATTCATTCCCTAAAAATTCATCTCTTTCCTTAATTAACACTTGCAGAAAATCTCTAGCATCATCTGTTCACATCAATGTTGCTAAAGGAAAGCAGAAATATCAAGGCATCATCACTTAGGATAAACAAATTGTATCTTGGAGAATTTTTAAAAGAATTTTAAAGCATCTTATGATAAATATAAATTAAGATGAAAATGAGTGATGATGGTTCATGAAATCAATATGGCATTATAACCAGTGATTTAATGATTATCTTTTTCTATATGTACTTAGCTATAGTTAGTAATGTAGTAATCTTGTATTTGAGAACTTATATTAGATTTTCCATCAATATTTGAAGATAATACTGATACCTATTTAAATGTAACTGTAGAATGTGACATAATAGCTTAATTTCAATACATGTTGATTCTAAAACTTAGATCTTAGTAGAAAATTATACTTACTATGAGAGTATCTGACAATAATGATGATTCTATTTTTTTGACAGTTTAAAGCATGATACTATGTCCAGAATCAGATATATCTAGAACTAGATGATTCATGTATATATTTCCTTAATTCTCTACTCTCCTTTTGTTATTCTATAAATACACATCTTGGCTTTGTCTTCTTTACAGCTTCAAATTTATAAGAAATAAAATTATCTACCAAGAGTGTTCCCCTCACTTGGCATGCTAAGTGTTTTATACAGATTGTACCTAATCTCAAAACAACCATGAAAATAATACTCTTTCTACTTACAATAATAAAGCTAAATCTTGGATAGCTTGTGTGACTTGTTAGATGTTAGTCATTTGATAATTGGAAAAGTCAAAATATTAGCACATGATTCTTAACTATAGGTTTATTTTTTCCCTACTAATACTTAAATACATAGTCATAATTGTTACCTATCTTGACTATGTATAAATTAGCATAGGGCATGTAAATTTTTGATTTTTTTAGGTATGTGGCACATTTTCCAAATAAAACCATAAATTCTAGAATTATGTATTTGTACTTTCTCCATCCTTTATATGGATCATAGCTTTGCCATGTTGAAGGGGTTTGTGTAATTCAATGAAGCTATGAGCCATGCTGTGTAAGGCCAATCAAGATGGACAGGTCATAGTGAAGAGTTCTGACAAAAGTGGTCCACTGGAGGAAGAAATAGCAACCACTCCAGTATTCTTGCCAGAAAAACTCCATGAACAATATGAAAAGCCAAAAAGATACAACACCAGAAAATGAAACCTAGTTCAGAAGGTGTCCAATATGTTACTGGGGGAATGAAAGTGAAAGTGTTAGTCACTCAGTCATGTCTGACTCTTTGCAAACCCATGGGCTATAACCTACCATGTTCCTCTGTCCATGGAATTCTCCAAGCAAGAATACTGGAGTAGGTAGCCCTTCCCTTCTCCAGGGGATCTTCTGTATCCTGAGCTCAAAGTCAGGTCTTCTGCATTGCAGGTGAATTCTTCACCATCTGAGCCACACAACAGCAAAGGGCAATTACCAATAGCTCCAGAAAGAGTGAAGCAGTTGAGCCAAAGTGGAAACAATGCACCGTTGTGGTTGTGACTGGGGGTGAAAACAAAATTCCATGCTGTAAAGAATAGTATCACATAAGAACCTGGAATATTAGGTTCATGAATCAAGGTAAATGATGCTGTAAAGCAGGAAATTGCAAGCTTGAATATTGACAACTTAGGAATCAGAGAACTAAGATGGACAGGAATGAGCAAATTTAATTCAAATGACTGTTGAATCTAATACTTACTTCATTGAGCACACTAAAGACTTTGGCTGTGTAAATCACAATAAACTATGGAAAATTCTTAAAAGATTGCAATATCAGATTATGGTGGATCTAATGGTAAAAAATCCACCTGCAATATGGGAGACCCAGATTCAGTCCAAGGGCCAGGAAGATCTACTGGAGAAGGGAATGGTTACCCACTCCAGTATTCTTGCCTGGAAAATTCCATGGACAGAGGAGCCTGGAGGGCTACAGTCCATGGGGTCACAAAGAGTCAAAGACAACTGAACAACTAGCACTATCTTCCTCTTGAGAAACCTGTATGCAGTGAAGCAGCAGCAATTAAAACCAGCAATTGTACACCTGACTGTTTCAAAATTTGGAAAGGAGTTCAACAAGGCTGTATACTGTTAGCTTGTTTATTTAAATTATATGAAGGGTACATCATGTGAAATATCAAGCTGGGTGATTCACACACTAGAATCAAGATTGCCAGGATAAATATCAACAACCTCAGAAATGCAGATGATACAACTTTAATGGCAGAAAGTGAAGAGGAACTAAAGAACTTCTTGATGAAGGTGAAAGAGGAGAGTGAAAGAGCTGGCTTAAAGCTCAACATTAAAAAAAAAAAAAACCTAAGATCATCACATCTGGTCCCATCACTTCAAATAGAAGTGGCAAATAGAAGGGGGAAATAATTGAAACAGCAACAGATTTTCTCTTCTTGGGCTCCTATTGCAGATGGTTGACTACAGCCATGAAATTAAGAAGCTGCCTCCCTGGAAAATAAGCTATGACAAACTGATAGTGTATTAAAAAGCAGAGACATCATTTTACTGACAAAAATCTGCATAGTCAAAGCTATGATTTTTCCAGTATTCAAGTATGGATATGAGAGTTGAACCATAAGGAAGGCTGAGTGCTGAAGAATTGATGCTTTCAAACTGTGGCGTTGGAGAAGACTTTTGAGAGTCCTTCAGACAGCAAGGAAACCAAGCCAGTCAATCCTAGACAAAATCAACTCTGAATACTCATTGGAAGGACTGTTGCTAAAGTTGAAGCTCAAATACTTTGGCCACCTGATGCAAAGAGCTATTGCTGGAAAATATTGAAGGCAAAAAAGAGGAGGGGGGACACAGAGGATGAGATGATTAGATGACAACATTGACTAAACTGACATGAATTTGAACAATCTCTGGGAGACAGAGGACAGAGAAGACTGATTTGCTGTAGTCCATGGGGTTGGAAAGAGTTGGACATGATTTAGCAACCAAATAACAACAACATCTTTATGAAACCAAATATTCTTTTTAAATAAACACATTAATTACCACAACAATAACTATGTAACTACTAACAAATGTCTTCCACTGAATGTGTATTTATAGATGTATTTAGTTTTCATACACTCATAGACAGTGACATTATTATTTACCATATTTTGGACATGGTGAAACAAAGGGATGAAGATGCCAATTATAGAATATTGAATATAGACTATATTATGTCATTAGCTGTCTGGTTCTGCAAGGATTGTTTCACTGCAGTCACTGGCCTCCACATATCTGAAATAAACTCAAGTTGGAGATTAGGAATGATACACTGTGTGCTCTAGGGAAACTGACAGAACAGGTCTTCTTCTTCTTCTTCTTTTTTTTTTTTTTTCAGAACAGGTCTTCTTATAGCTAGATATTTCAGGAAAAAATGTTACCCCATTTTTTCCATCTCCCCAATCTTAGAAAACCATTAAATTTATTAACAAAGACATCTGTTTCTCTTGACTAACAGTACTCTTTTACCAAAATGTGTACTTAAGTGCATGTACCTCTTCTCAAAAATCACATATATATTGACCTTCCCCCTCCTATGACCTCTTCAGAGCAGTTCCCCAGAGTTACTTGAGAGACTGTGCAACAGGCTGTAGTCCTCAGTAAATCCCCAAATAAAACTGAAACTCACAACTGTCACTTTGTGTACTTTTATTTCCATCAACAATTTGGTGACTATAAAGGGATTCAGAACAGACTTCTCTCCTCCTTAATTATGGGAATCCAGAGCCTTTCTACCAGCTAGGGCCCCTTGTGCCCATGTACTTCCTCACTGAGTTCAGGTGAAATTAGGTGAGTCCCTGCTGGCCTTGGGATCTCATAAATATTGGTTGTAAAAGTAAAAATGCAAAGAAATAGATGAAAATAATAGAATGGGACAGACTAGAGATCTCTTCAAGAAAATTACAGATACCAAGGGAACTTTTCATGCAAAGATGGGCACAATAAAGGACAGAAATGGTATGGACCTAACAAAAGCAGAAGATATTAAGAAGAGGTGGTAAGAACACACAGAAGAACTATACAAAAAAGATCCTCATGACCCAGATAACCATGATCGTGTGATCACTCACCTAGAGCCAGACATCTTGGAATGAGAAGTCAAGTGGGCCTTAGGAAGCATCACTACTAACAAAGCTAGTGGAGGTGACGGAATTCCAGTTGAGATATTTCAAATCCTAAAAAAAATGATGCTGTGAAACTACTGCACTCAATATGCCAGTAAATGTGGAAAACTTAGCAGTGGCCACAGGACTGGAAAAGGTCAGTTTTCATGCCAATCCCAAAGAAAGACAATGTCAAACAATGCTCAAACTAGTGCACAATTGTACTCATCTCACACGCTAGTAAAGTAATGCTCAAAATTCTCTAAGCCAGGCCTCAACAGTATGTGAACCATGAACTTCCAGATGTTCAAGCTGGATTTAGGAAAGGGAGAGGAACCAGAGATCGAACTGCCAACATCTGCTGGGTCATCAAAAAAGCAAAAGAGTTCCAGAAAAACATCTATTTCTACTTTATGGACCATGTCAAAGCTTTTAATTTTGTGGATCACAACAAACTTTGGAAAATTCTCTAAGAGATGGGAATAACAGACCATCTGACCTGCTTCTTGAGAAACCTGTATGCAGGTCAAGAAGTAATAGTTAGAACTGGACATGGAACAACAGACTGGTTCCAAATAGGAAAAGAAGTACATCAAGGCTGTATATTGTCACCCTGTTTATTTACCTTGTATGCAGAGTACATCTTGAGAAATGCCTGACTGGAAGAAGCACAAGCTAGAATCAAGATTTCCAGGATAAATATCAATATCATCAGATATGTAGATGACACCACCCTTATGGCAGAAAGTGATAAAGAACTAAAGAACCTCTTGATGAAAATGAAAGAAGAGAGTGAAAAATTTGGCTTAAAACTCAACACTCAGAAAAACTAAGATAATGGCATCTGGTCCCATTACTTCATGGCAAATAGATGGGGAAACAATGGAAGCAGTGAGATATTTTATTATTGGGGGCTTTAAAATCACTGCAGATGGTGACTGCAGCCATGAAATTAAAAGACTTGCTTTTTGGAAGAAAAGTTATGACCAACTTAGACAGCATATTAAAAAGCAGAGACATTACTTTGCCAACAAAGGTTTGTCAAGTCAAAGCTATGGTTTTCCCAGTGGTCATGTATGGATGTGAGAGTTGGACCATAGAGAAAGTTGATCATGGAAGAACTGAAGCTTTTGAGCCATGGTGTTGGAGAAGACTCTTGAAAGTCTCTTGGAGAGCAAGGAGATCCAACCCATCAATCCTAACGGAAATCAGTCCTGAATATACATTGGAAGGACTGATGCTGAAGCTGTAGCTCCAATACTTTGGCTACCTGATGTGAAGAATGGGCTCATTAGAAAAGACCCTGATGTTGGGAAAGAGTGAAGGCGGGAGAAGAAGGGAAAGACAGAAGATGAGATGGTTGGTTGGCATCACTGACTCAATGGACATGAGTTTGAGTAAGCTCCAGGGGTTGGTGATGGACAGGGAAGTCTGGTGTTTTGTGGTCCATGGGGTTGCAAAGAGTCGGACGCAAGTGAGTGTCTGAACTGAACTGAAGTATTTGTTGACGATCCTGAGATTTTTACGGCAGTGAATAACAGGTGCCTAGACTTTCCTGATGGTTCAGAAGGTAAAGAATCTGCCTGCAATGCGGGAGGCTCAGCTTCCATCCCTGGGCCTGGAAAATCCCCTGGAGAAGGGAATGACAACCCACTCCAGTTTTTGCCTGGAGAATTCCATAGACAGAGGAGCCTGGCAGGTTACAGTACATCGGGTCATAAAGAGTCAGACACAACCGAGCTGCTAGCACTTTCAGTTTCAACAGGTACCTAGGGAGGCTGGGTGAAAGACTCTAGGGTAAAGTGCCCCCTACAGTTGAAAGATACTAACAAGTCCGGACTGAGTAACTAGGTTGGAGGCTGGCCTAACGTTTTTCCACAATTAGGCTAAATGAAAGGTTTTAGAAAACCAACCTCCAACTAAGACCCTAGCCCAGTTTATATATGTATGGAACTTATACTTACAAGTACTTAATTTAATTGGAAAGTAAAACAAATCTCATCTTGAAAACAGACAACGCAGGGCTCTCTTGACATTCCAAAGTGGTTTTTATGCACACAGTTAGAGAAAGCCAGCTTGATAAAATGTTTTTTTAGATTGCCGACCCTAAAGAACAAACCTTTCATTATGTTGAGGTATGTTCCTTCTATTCCTGCTTTTTGGAGAGTTTTAATCATAAATGAGTGTTGAATTTTGTCAAAGGCTTTCTCTGCATCTATTGAGATAATCATATGGTTTTTATCTTTCAATTTGTTAATGTGGTGTATTACATTGATTGATTTGTGGATATTGAAGAATCCTTGCATTCCTGGGATGAAGCCCACTTGGTCATGGTGTATGATTTTTTTAATATGTTGTTGGATTCTGTTTGCTAGAATTTTGTTAAGGATTTTTGCATCTATGTTCATCAGTGATATTGGCCTGTAGTTTTCTTTTTTTGTGGCATCTTTGTCTGATTTTGGAATTAGGGTGATGGTGGCCTCATAGAATGAGTTTGGAAGTTTACCTTCTTCTGTAATTTTCTGGAAGAGTTTGAGTAAGGTAGGTGTTTGCTCTTCTCTAAATTTTTGGTAGAATTCAGCTGTGAAGCCATCTGGTCCTGGGCTTTTGTTTGCTGGAAGATTTTTGATTACAGTTTCGATTTCCTTGCCTGTGATGGGTCTGTTAAGATCTTTCTATTTCTTCCTGGTTTCAGTTTTTGGAAAGTTATAACCTTTTCTAAGAATTTGTCCATTTCACATCCAGTTGTCATTTATTGGCATAGAGCTGCTGGTAGTAGTCTCTTATGATGCTTTGGTATTTCAGTGTTGTCCCTGTATATATATATAAAAGCTATATATGACAAACCCACACAAGCAAGCATCACCCTCAATGGTGAAAAATTGAAAGCATTTCCCTGAAATCAGGAACAAGACAAGGGTGCCCACTCTCACCACTACTATTCAACATAGTGTTGGAAGTTTTGGCCACAGCAATCAGAGCAGAAAAAGAAGTAAAAGGAATCCAGATAGGAAAAGAAGAAGTGAAACTCTCACTGTTTGCAGATGACATGATCCTCTACATAGAAAACCCTAAAGACTCTACCAGAAAATTACTAGAGCTAATCAATGAATATAGTAAAGTTGCAGGATATAAAATTAACACACAGAAATCCCTTGCATTCCTATATACTAACAATGAAAAAACAGAAACAGAAATTAAGGAAACAATACCATTCACCATTGCAACAAAAAGAATAAAATACTTAGGAGTATATCTACCTAAAGAAACAAAAGACCTATACATAGAAAACTATAAAACACTGATGAAAGAGATCAAAGAGGACACAAACAGATGGAGAAACATACCGTGTTCATGGATTGGAAGAATCAATATTGTCAAAATGGCTATTCTACCCAAAGCAAATCTAATAGATTCAATGCAATCGCCTATCAAAGCTACCAACGGTTTTCAAGAACTAGACCAAAGAATTTCACAATTTGTATGGAAATACAAAAAACCTCGAATAGCCAAAGTAATCTTGAGAAAGAAGAAGGGAACTGGAGGAATCAACCTGCCTGACTTCAGACTCTACTACAAAGCCACAGTCATCAAGACAGTATGGTACTGGCACAAAGACAGAAA